>NC_057799.1:249104877-249245121 GCF_018294505.1 Triticum aestivum
GATATGCTCATTCCTATGCCTTTGCCATGCATTTGTGACCCATGCTTTGCATCACACATGATGCTTGATTCTAGTACTTGTATGTGTATTTGCAAGCGTGGTGGAGATATCACTTGTTATTGCCATGTTTGCTTTGTGCCCCATGCCTATGATGATACTATGATCTTGATTTGTGTTCGTGCTTGCGATATGTCATGTACATTGCCTATGCCTATTCTTTGCTCACATGACATGATTGCCATGATTTCCTCTAGTGTGTTGCATCTTCGCTCCACTAGTTTGCATGACTTGATTACTATTGCTTGCCTTGTTGCATCACCAATGATTTATACTTTCTCACTTCATGCGGTTGATGACAACTATCTACATGCTTTGCACATGATTGTTACTGCTTCTTGTCACCACTCTCCATATGTTGCCTCCCTCATGCTAGATGATTTGCCATGTATTGAGTGCAATAATGCTATTAGTCTTGCTTATGAGTTTGCCCCATAGCATTCTCACATATGATTGGAGAATTTCACATATTTCTTGTGAAGCATGCTTGTCTTACCTCTTTGCACCATATACCTCGTGCCATGAATATAGCCATTGTTGCATCATATTATTCATGCACTTGTACTTCTAATGGTTATGTGCAAAAGAAGAGAACCATCATGATGGATGATGTGTTTATCTACCATGCGCATACGTTCTTTCTTTTGTTGTGTGCATGTGTAGGATACTTGGACTTTGTGTCGACTTCTGCTTCACGTGAGTTGACCATTCGAGCTCTTGAGAGAGAGCCTCATACGTTCGACCACGACTCGTTTCTACACCACCTTTCCTACCACTTCGGCATTGTGAAGAATGCACAAGGACACGCCGTCAAGGTGATATCTTTCTTGAGCATGGATATTGCGGATCATACTACTTGTGTTGCTTGCACCATGAGACGTATTGTTCATCTTGGACCACTTGATTGCACACTTGTTAGAGATCTTGCTTCGACTTGTCATTTTCACCATCCCATGCATCATGATATATATGCCTTGTGCGTTGCATCCAATTCTTGGATTACTTGCTCCTCTCATATGTTTGGTTGCAACAATGTCATCACTTCACATATGCCATGTCCCATTGCTTGTCACATGATTGACTTGATTGCCTCACACATGATGAACAATTGCTCTTTCTATTGTGTTGAGTGCCACACTATGTTCACTACACCCTATGCACATTATGCTTGGATTGTCTTGCACTTAACCCATGTGTTTAGACATCTCATCTTCTTAGGTGTTGTGAATGATTCCTATGCCTACCGTAGACCTTTCATTGAGCGCTTTGCCCATGCTTGCTATGAACTTGAGGTAGATGCTTATTCTCTTGACACACATATTTGCATCTCTACCTCCAATTTACATGCTTGTCCCCATGATATCTTCGCTTGTGCTCAATTGATATACTTACATGCCATGTCTCAATCCTTTGTCACACCATATGCTTTGCATGATGATGACACTTGTTTGGTGAATCACCTCTTGAATGCTTGGTTTTGCACTAACGCTAACCACATTTGTTTTTCCAAGTGTTTGTTGTCCTTACTCCTTTTGAAGGAATCACAAGACGGTGCGACATTGGAGAGTGCCCATTTCGAGCTTCAAGATGACAAGTACTTGGTGAACGTCCACTTCTACACGGCGAAGCCATCTCTTTCCCATGGTGATTTGGTTTTCAATCCGAGGTCGGATCTTTCCCAAGGGAGGGGAGATGATGCGGAGCATCCCATGGACATCACCATGTCAAGAGTCCGTTTGGCAAGTGACATGTGCGACATCTACTTCACATATGCAAAGGTGAATCATCTCCTTTACACGTGCTCACTTGACCCCTTCGAGGATGGTATACTACTTGACACTCCACTCGCGTGCATGCATAGGTATTGTCGGAACACTACAGGCGACGATGAGGAGTGCGAGCGCCAACGAACAACTACACCATCCGCGAGGGAAGCCTGGAAGCGACGACGGAAGAAGACGGAGCTGCTGAAGCTACAGCGGCTGGACATCCGGGCCAGAGGCCGGACATCCGGCGCCTGGGCAGCCGCGCAGGAGCTGCCCCAACAGTCTGCCGACCAAGCTCCAGCGACCGGACATCCGGCGCCAGCCCCGGACATCCGGCGCCTCCCAATAGCACGGGCATCCGGCCTCTCCCCCGGAAATCCGGCATCGACAACAAAACGCACCAGAAGCTCGGCCACTTCAGCCCGGACATCCGGCTCATCCCGAAGCCCCGGACATCCGGCCCCCAGCCCGGACATCCAGCACCTGCGCGTGCACAGCCGGGCCAGAGGCCCATGTATCCCTTTCCCACTTACCCCTTCGTGGCTTAGACTATAAATAGACCACCCCCTCCTCCATTCTAGGATTAGCAAAGTGATAGCCCATTGATAGAGAGCTTTGCTCCTTAAACCACTCTACTCTTGAGAGAGAGAGAGAGAGAGAGAGAGAGACCACTACTCCATTGGAGGCCAAGACCTCCTTCTAGGAGAAGATCATGCGGGATCTATCATCAAGACCCCCTCACGGGCGGACCCCCTTCAAGACCTCCTCACGGAGATGAACGCTACCTTGTATCTTTCCCTTTGTTGTTCATGTACCTTGTGGATCTTGTGTGTTTGATTGTCTAGTGGATGTGTGATTGGACTTGTTCTTGAGTGTTCCCCCTTGTGATTTCTCTCCGTTCTTCCCCGTGTTCATTGTGTTCTTCGAGGGAACCCACTCCAATCGTGAAAGATCGGCCTACACCGGGTTAGCCCCGTATCACTTGAGAATCAAAATTTTCATGTGGTTTGTCCACAAGCGGGTGATCCTTACAGATAATCTGCTAAAGCAACGATGGGTAGGTAGTGCACGATGTTGTTTTTGTGATCAAGACGAAACAATACAATGCCTCTTCATAGATTGCCCTCTCGCGAAATTACTTTGGTGAACCATTCATATAACCATTAACATTACACCACCAGCTAGCATTGATGCGTTGTTTGGGACATGGCTAACTGGAGTGCAACCTTCTATTGCATCTCGTATTCAGATTAGAATATGCGCGCTACTTTGGGCTATATGGAACTGCAGGAACGATATGATATTTAACAGACAAAACACTTTAAATTTCTTGCAGGTCATTTTTAGAGCTACGACATGGATCCGTACGTGGTTGTCACTCACTCTTATGGACTCCAGTGAGCATTTGGCTACTGGGTGCAACCAATGGGAGATGGTAGCACGGGCTATCTTCAACCGGTTTGGATGGCGGTCTCATAACAGGATAGGTGTTTAGTCACTTTGTCCTATTTTCTAGCCGGTTGTGGCTATGATTTTACTTTGCTTTATTTTTCTATTTGCTCCGTTTGTGAGTTGTACTTGGATATCAGACCTTGTTATTTGCTGCCACTTTTTTAATAATATGGCCGCATGCATCTTTCGGATGCAGAGGCCGGGGGTAATCCTCCTTTAAAAAAAGCCTTTTTCCTTGTTTCAAAAAAACAAAGCAACGCCGTAGCTGAGATTTCGCGTGAGCTCGTGCATGCAGGAAGCGCCGGCGCTACGAGGCCACGTGACGGTGAGATAGTGTTGTTGTTGTGGGCAGGTGGTGGGCTGCTATGACCAGATCAGCAGTTGTGCAGCATGCGCGGAGCGTGACCTCACGGACAAGGTCAGAGGAAATGTGAGAGGGGCTAGCTGGCCATGTGAGCGAGGGACGCGGACATTGGCTATTTTCAGGCAGACGTTTTAGCCGAGATCCAACGGCCAGAGGAAATCAATCTATGGCTCTCCTAGCATAGGTCATTGATGATGAGATGCGGACCTTCTTTTGAAGGTAACGAGTGGAAAAAGAAAAGAATATCCATATCGCATTTCGGCCGACAACAAACTATATGCATATGGCCTTCTCAATAAATCATGAGTGAACATGCAGCAACGCGAGGTTGGTATCTCAACCGCCCATTCCCATATGATTCGTGTAGTTCGAATACATCGAGCGTGTGTAATGAATTACATGCAGCGTATAGAACTTGTATGGCTTGCATATTACCTCTGGCCTTGCCAGCAGACGGCCCACAATGCAGCTTCACGCATTGAAAGGAGATGCGCATTAACTATATGTCAATCCCAACAACTATCTGCACCATGCTCCTCTCAGTCTTTTTTAATGCATGGCTTGCTTGTTTCCGCTGCCCCGCGCAAGCTCCACACCTCTCAGGAGCCAGATCCTCTAACTTAGAGAAGGGAAGTCACGGTGCTACAGTGCTCATCTAGTGTATAATGAAGAAGGAATGTTACGGACTATTAGCATGTTATTTACTTTTGGTAATTACTGTATATATAAAAAATCCAAAATTAATTTTATCTCACCATCAACTTGCTTGTATGTAATTACTATGAATGTGCATACTAGATTTGTAATTTATAAATTAATTTAAGTTATTTTAGCCTTAATTGTATGGATTAACAGAAGGAAAGTTAGGGTACTGTAGCTTCTCTAACATCCCTTGCGTATGTTAGAGGATCCGGTTCCCACCTCTCAATGTCTCACAACAGTTAATTGGCTCCTCGAGCATCTCTACAACAGACACAGCCATGAGGATACCAACCACCCAATAAGGCGGAGAAGCATTTTTTAGTAAAATTCCTAATCTAGGGCTGGCCTTCATGAGAGCTTCTGTTCAGTTCGAGGATACCAACCACCCAACAAGGCTGAGAAGCAGTAAATAAATACTCCACTAATCCATACTCTCAGAGAACTTAATTATCTAATATCCTAATAAAAGGGAAAGTAGAGGATCTAACATCACTACTCCATACTCCTCTAACCCATAATGCAAATAGTAAAACTACTCTACTAATCCCCGTCGGGGAAGCTTGATGCCATGTAGATCAGGACCTTCTCGTTCTTGGTTCTCTAAGTGGTAGGTTGACAAAGAGAAGTTGTTTTATTTCAGGGAACTTTGATTTTGCTCTAATGCTATTAGCGCAAGTTTAGAACCAACTTCTACTTGCATAACAGGAGGGGATGCAATTTTGATCTGGCCTAAAAAAGGTAGTTGGCCAAACCTGCTATTGCAATACAAGGTTTTTTTACAACATCAATAAAAAGGTTGTTTGTGAACATGCATAGCAAGCAAGAACCTAGTAGCCAAAACTGGAGCAACAACCTTCAGCATTCGACGAACTAGGTCCCATGCACTAGGTTGACGAAGGATCCATAGTGCAGGCTGGGTGAGTAACTTTTCATTACTAGGAGCGGGCACCATTTACTATGACCCAGGTCACGAACGTTAATTACACTGACCGGTAGCCTGCAGCCCTGCACCCTGACCATAAACACACCAGTCTTTCTCCACCAAATTTAATTATAGCTGGCCAGCGTCTACTGAATTAATGTTGTGTATTCACTCACTTTCCCTAATATTGCCACAGTATGCAGTTCAGCATTATATTAAGTGTTGAAGACGAGAGGAGGGAGAAAAGCGATGCACCTTGTGGTGTCGCTGCTGTATTACTCGAGGCTAAATAGCCTGGGATTACATCACGGCGCATGGAGGCGCAGTTACAACAGGTGCGTAGTGCGCGGAGTGGGTTGCGTGCATGGGGTAGTGCATGCATGCGAGAGGGGGGTGGAGAGTTACAGTCAACACCCCGCCGCAGTCTGAGCATCGGGAGGACGGATGCACAGGCTGGACCTGAACTCTTGGAACGCAGCGGTCCCAAGGCCACCTTTTCACGCGCAAAGTGGATATCGAGCTCTATGTGCTTGGTGCGTCGATGATGCACCGGGTTGGCCGCCCTGTACACCGAGGAGATGTTGTCGCAGTAGGTGACTGTGGCGGCCGGGAGAGGTACACGCAGCTCGCCGAGGAGTTGATGAAGCCAGCAACACTCAGCGACGGCGTTCGCCACTGCACGGTACTCGGCTTCGGCGCTCGAACGGGACACGGCCGACTGTCGTTTGGAGGAACAGGACACCAACGAGTCACCAAGGTAGATGACGTAACCGAATGTCGATCACCAAGTGTCCGGGCAGCCGGCCCAGTCCGCGTCAGAGTACGCGACCAAGTGGAGCTCAGAGGAGCGGCGAAGATGGAGCATGTGCGCAGTCGTGCCACGTAGGTAGCGGAGGATGCACTTGACCAGCGCTAGATGGTGCTCCCGAGGATCGTGCATGTAGAGGCAGGCATGTTGCACGGTGTACGCCAGATCAAGCCGTGTCAAGGTGACACACTGGAGAGCCCCCACAAGACTGTGATACTTAGAGGCATCGCGGACGGGCGCCGTCAGTGGCGGACAGCTTGGAGCGCGTGTCGATGGGCGTGGAGGCCGGCTTGCAGCCAGCCATGTTGGCGCGATTTGGCAGCTCATCTGCGTACTTGCGTTGGGACAGGAAGAAGCCGTCAGCGTTGCGCGTCACACTGATGCGAGGAAGTAGTGGAGCACGCCGAGGTCTTTCACGGAGAACTCAGCAAAGAGTTGTTGTTGGAGCCGGCGAAGAAGCGACGTAGAGGAGTGATACGTCCATTTTGCATCATGTTTTCCTACTGTTATTTATGATGTTTTTATGCATAATAATACTTTTTGGAGTAATTCTAATGCCTTTTCTCTCATAATTTGCAAGGTACACACAAAGAGGGAGAATTTCGGCAACTGGAAATTTGGACCTGGAAAAGCTATGTCAGGCTACCTATTCTGCACAACTCCAAACAAGCTGAAACTTCACGGAGAACTTTTATGGAATATTTGGAGAATATTGGAGCAAATAAGTACTAGAGGGGGCCCACCAGGTGGGCACAACCCACCTGGGCGCGCCAGGGAGCCCAGGCGCGCCCTGGTGGGTTGTGCTCACCCAGGCCCACCTCTGGTGCCCATTTTCCGGTATATAGGTGTTGGGGAACATAGCATGCAATTTCAAAAACAATCGTACGAACACGCAAGATCTATCTAGGAGATGCATAGCAACGAGAGGGGGAGAGTGTGTCCACGTACCCTTGTAGACCGAAAGCGGAAGCGTTAGGTTAACGCGGTTGATGTAGTCGAACGTCTTCACGATCCAACCGATCCAAGTACCGAATGTACGGCACCTCTGTGTTCAGCACACGTTCAGCTCGATGACGTCCCTCGAACTCTTGATCCAACAGAGGGTCGAGGGAGAGTTCCGTCAGCATGACGGTGTGGTGACGGTGATGGTGATGTGATCCGCGCAGGCTTCGTCTAAGCACTACGATGCTATGACCGGAGGAGCAAACAGTGGAGGTGGGCACCGCACACGGCTAAGAGAACAACTGTTGTGCCTTTGGGGTGCCCCCCGCCCCCGTATATAAAGGAGGGGAGGAGGAGGCCGGCAGCCAGGAGGGGCACGCCATGGGGGGGAGTCCTACTAGGACTCCACTCCTAGTAGGATTCGCCCCCCCCCCCTTTTTCTTCTTCCGGAGGAGGAAAGGGGGGAAGGAGAGGGAGTAGGAGAAGGAAAGGGGGGCGCCGCCCCCTTCCCTAATCTAATTTGGACTCCTCCCTTGTGGGGGGCGTGCCAACCCCTTGTGGGCTAGTTAGCCTCCCTCCTATGGCCCATATGGCCCATATCTTTCCCGGGGGTCCCGGTAACCCCTCCGGTACTCTAGTATGCACCCGATACACTCTGGAACCCTTCCGTTGTCCGAATACTACCTTCCAATATATCAATCTTTACCTCCCGACTATTTCGAGACTCCTCATCATGTCCGTGATCTCATCCGGGACTCTGAACAAACTTCGGTCACCAAAACACATAACTCATAATACAAATCGTTATCGAACGTTAAGCGTGCGGACCCTACGGGTTCGAGAACTATGTAGACATGACCGAGACACCTCTCCGGTCAATAACCAATAGCGGAACCTGGATGCTCATATTGGCTCCCACATATTCTACGAAGATCTTTATCGGTCGTACCGTAATGACAACATACGTTATTCCCTTTGTCAACGGTATGTCTTCATACCTAGTTCAATCTCATTACCGGCAAGTCTCTTTACTCGTTCCGTAATACATCATCCCGCAACTAACTCATTATTCACATTTCTTGCAAGGCTTATAGTGATGTGCATTACCGAGTGGGCCCAGAGATACCTGTCTAATACTCTGAGTGACAAATCCTAATCTCGATCTATGCCAACCCAACAAACACCTTCGGAGATGCCTGTAGAGCATCTTTATGATCACCCAGTTACGTTGTGACATTTGATAGCACACAAGGTGTTCCTCTGGTATTCGGGAGTTGCATAATCTCATAGTCAGAGGAATATGTATAAGTCATGAAGAAAGCAATAGCAATAAAATTTAACAATCAACATGCCAAGCTAACGGATGGGTCTTGTCCATCACATCATTCTCCTAATGGTGTGATCCCGTTCATCAAATGACAACACATGTCTATGGTTAGGAAACTTAACCATCTATGATTAACGAGTTAGTCTAGTAGATGATTACTAGGGACACAGTGTTTTGTCTATGTATCCACACATGTATCAAGTTTCCGGTTAATACAATTCTAACATGAATAATAAACATTTATCATGATATAAGGAAATATAAAATAACAACTTTATTATTGCCTCTAGGGCATATTTCCTTCAATAGGTCATTTTGACCTAGCAAAAATAAGGGGAGGACTTTCGGGATGGAGCGCTGCCGTCTCGAGGCGGAACTTGGGTAGGAGCACCTTTGCCCTCCGGCAGAGCGATTCCGCACGGGGAACTCCCCCCCCCCCCCCCCGGAGGGGGAAATCATCGTCATCATCATCACCAACAACTCTCCCATATTGGGGAGGGCATTCTCCATCAACATCTTCAACAGCATCATCTCATCTCAAACCCTAGTTCGTCTCTTGTGTTCAGTCTTGTTACCGGAACTATAAATTGGTGCTTGTGGGTGACTAGTAGTGTTGATTACATCTTGTAGTTGATTACTATATGGTTTATTTGGTGGAAGATTATATGCTCAGGTCCAATATGCTATTTAATACCCCTCTGATCTTGAGCATGATTATCATTTGTGAGTAGCTACTTTTGTTCTTGAGGTCACGGGAGAAATCATGTTGCAAGTAATCATGTGAACTTGATATGTGTTCGATATTTTGATAGTACGTATGTTGTGATTCCCTTAGTGGTGTCATGTGAACGTCGACTACATGACACTTCACCATATTTGGGCACAAGGGAATGCATTGTGGAGTAGTATTAGATGATGGGTTGTGAGAGTGACAGAAGCTTAAACCCTAGTTTATGCGCTATTCCGTAAGGGACCGATTGGATCCAAAAGTTTAATGCTATGGTTAGAATTTATTCTTAACACTTTTCTCGTAGTTGCGGATGCTTGCGAGAGGGTTAATCATAAGTAGGAGGTTTGTTCAAGTAAGAACAGCACCTAAGCACCAGTCCACCCACATATCAAATTATCAAAGTAGCAAACACAAATCAAGAACAATTTCAGCACTTGCAGACATTACCTTGTTGAAAACCACTTGTCATTTCCTGCTGCTCCTCGTTGGGTTCGACACTCTTACTTATCGAAAAGAGCTACAATTGATCCCATATACTTGTGGGTCATCAAGGTGTGACGCCCCCGATTTGACCGTACACTAATCATGCACGCAAATGTGTACGACCAAGATCAGGGACTCACGGGAAGATATCACAACACAACTCTAAAACATAAATAAGTCATACAAGCATCATAATACAAGCCAGGGGCCTCGAGGGCTCGAATACAAGTGCTCGATCACAGACGAGTCAGCGGAAGCAACAATATCTGAGTACAGACATAAGTTAAACAAGTTTGCCTTAAGAAGGCTAGCACAAAAGTAGCAACGATCGAAGAGGCAAGGCCTCCTGCCTGGGACCTCCTAACTACTCCTGGTCGTCGTCAGCGGCCTGCACGTAGTAGTAGGCACCTCCAGTGTCGTAGGTGTCGTCGTCGACGGTGGCGTCTGGCTCCTGGACTCCAACATCTGGTTGCGACAACCAGATAGATAGGAAAGGGGGAAAGAGGGAGAGAAGCAACCGTGAGTACTCATCCAAAGTACTCGCAAGCAAGGAGCTATACTACATATGCATGGTTATATGTGTAAAAGGGCATATCAGTGGGCTGAACTGCAGAATGCCAGAATAAAAAGGGGGAATAGCTAGTCCTGTCGAAGACTACGCTTCTGGCCATCTCCATCTTGCAGCAGGTAGAAGAGAGTAGATTGAAGTCCTCCAAGTAGCATCGCATAGCATAATCCTACCCGGCGATCCCCTCCTCGTCGCCCTGTTAGAGAGCGATCACCGGGTTGTATCTGGCACTTGGAAGGGTGTATTTTATTCAATATCCAGTTCTAGTTGTCATAAGGTCAAGGTACAACTCCGGGCCGTCCTTTTACCGAGGGACACGGCTATTCGAATAGATAAACTTCCCTGCAGGGGTGCACCACATAACCCAACACGCTCGATCCCATTTGGCCGGACACACTTTTCTAGGTCATGCCCGGCCTCGTAAGATCAACGCGTCACAGCCCCACCTAAGCACAACAGAGCGGTCAGCACGCCGGTCTAATCCTAAGCGCGCAGGGGTCTGGGCCCATCGCCCTATGCACACCTGCACGTTGCGTACGCGGCCGGAAGCAGACCTAGCCTAGTGGCGTTCCAGTCCAATCCGGCGCGCGCCACTCAGTCGCTGACGTCAAGAAGGCTTCGGCTGATACCACGACGCCGGGATACCCATAACTACTCCCGCGTAGATGGTTAGTGCGTATAGAAAAATGGCCAGACTCAGATCAAATACCAAGATCTCGTTAAGCGTGTTAAGTATCCGCGAACGCCGACCAGGGCCAGGCCCACCTCTCACCTAGGCGGTCTCAACCTGCCCTGTCGCTCCGCCACAAAGATCCACTTGCGGGTACTCCTACGAGCCGACCCGACTTTAGTCATCACATGTGTCATGTATGTAGTATATAAGTATATACCCGTGATCACCGCCCAGGTGATCATGGCCCGATAGTATAGCACAGCAGACGGACAAGAATGTAGGGCCACTGATGGAAATCTAGCATCCTATACTAAGCATGTAGGATTGCAGGTACAGGTATCAACAGTAGTAGCGAGGATAGGCTATGCATCAGGATAGGATATCGGAAAACAGTAACATGCTACACTACTCTAATGCAAGCAGAATAGAGAAGAGTAGGCGATATCTGGTGATCAAGGGGGGGCTTGCCTGGTTGCTCTGGCAAGTAGGAGGGGTCGTCAACTCCGTAGTCGAACTGGGCAGCAGCAGTGTCGGTCTCGTAGTCTACCGGAGAGAAGAGGGGGAAGAAACAGTAAATACAATGCAAACATAAGCATGACGATGCGTGACATGACAATGAACGGTGCTAGGTGTGTCCTAACGCGATAGTAGGTGGTACCGGCGAAGGGGGGAACATCCGGGAGGTATTCCCGATGTTTCGCGTTTTTGGACAGACGGACCGGAGGGGGAAAGTTGCTAGTTCGATAGGTTAGGGAGGTGTGGTGGACAAACGGACTGCGTATTCGGATTCGTCTCGTCGTTCTGAGCAACTTTCATATAGAAAACATTTTCATCCGAGTTACGGTTTAAAAGATATGAATTTTCAAAGATTATTTGAATTTTTGGAATTATTTAATTAACAGAAAAGGGATATGACGTCAGCATGACGTATGAGTGACGTCAGCGGTCAACAGTCCGGTTGACTGGTCAAAACTGACACGGGGGACCCACCTGTCATAGACAGTGGGTTAAACAGAGTTCAAACTAATCTAAATTTAGTTAGTAAAACTACTAGGCCCACCTGCCAGTGACTGATCAGGTTAATTAATTAGTTTTATTTATAAAACAAATTTTTTTGTTAATTACGCGGCGGGGCCCGCATGTCAGTGGCTGGGCCTGCCCAGTCAGCACGTTGACTGGGTTGACCCAGTCAACGGGGCCTGCGGGGCCCGCTGGCAGTGACCCAGGGGTGGCCCCAGGTGTGCCAGCTCAGCAGGCCGGCGGTTGAACGCCGGCGAGCACGAAAACGTGGCGGAGGGCGCTCGGCCCCGTCGGGATTCGTCTACAGGGGGCCTACACGGGCGCGGGTGGGTGCGTTCGAACGGGGAGAGCGCGCCGCGTCGCGTGGTGAGACCGGCCGGAGCTGGAGCTGCCGGAAACGGCGCCGGCGACGAGCAAAAGCGGCGCCGGAGTTCGGGCTGGAGCGGGTGCAGCGTTAGAGCGCGCGAGCGGCCAAACTAACCAGCTAGGCGGGTGCTGCATGATGCGGTCAAGCTAACGGGCATACGCCCATGACCAATTGGTCACCGGAGACCCGCCGGCGACGAACTCTGCGGCGCTGCGTTCGGGCGCGCGTGGGGAAGCAGCTAGGGGGCGCGCGAGAGCGAAAGGACAGGGGAGGAGGGGGAGAAGCTCACCGCGCGGCACACGGAGGCCGGTGAGAGGCTTAGGAGCAGCGGGTCGGCGCCGGGGAAGAAAGGGGTCGCCGGCGTCCGAAGTTGAAGACGAGCTCGGTGTGCTCATTGTAGGGGCTCCGGTCTCCAACGGGCTGCACTAGACGAAGCAGCGGGCGACGGCGGTCCTTGGAGACAACGTGGGGCGGCGAGGTGGGCACGGTGGCCGTGTGAACGACGGGAACGGCGGCGACCGCGTCGGGCGTGGGGAAGAAGAGAGCGGCGCGGATCTGGGGGGAAGAGAGAGGCGCAGGGGCCGAGAGGAGAGCGGGGCGAGTGGGAGAGAGGCCCGAGGAGGCGGGGGTGCTGGCGCCCTTATCCTCCCCGTCGCCGGCGAGGTGGTGCGGCGGGGACTGCCCCTGTTCCGACCCCGGTCGGGGGAACAGGGAGGGGGCGAGCGGGAGAGGTGGGCTGGGCCGGGGGTCGGCCCAGTCGGGCCAGGGGTCCAGTGGGGGGGAGGGCCTTCTCCTTTTTTTTCTTTTTTTTTGTCTGTGTTCTTTTGCATTTTCTTTTTATTTGTTTATTTTCTTTTCTGTTTTATTTCATTTAAAAGTATTTAGGTATTTTATAAAAATGTGTTTTCTCCACCATAATTACCAGTGTATTATTTGGCACCCACCGAACATTTTTGTTTAAATTTTTGAAAACTTTTATTTTCCACTTTGATTTTAATTGAAGTTTGAACTAGGAGTTTGAAAAGAAATGTGATGCAATTGTGATCAAGCCCTGTTTAGCAACATGATTAGCCTAATCTCAGAGAGTTACTGTAGCATGATTCTCGGGGTGTTACACAAGGCTATCTTCTGGCGCTGTTGCCGGGGAGTGAAGCACCTTTGGTAAGTGGAATTTGGTAAGGAAACATTTATATAGTGTGCTGAAATTTATTGTCGCTTGTTACTATGGGAAACAGTCCTTTGAGGGGTTTGTTCGGGGTATCCTCACATCGACCGGAACCACAATTAGCTACCCCTCAACCTACTGCACCTACTGAAAATATTGAATATGAAATTCCTTTGGGTATGATAGAACAACTGCTAGCTAATCCTTATGTAGGAGATGGAACCGAACATCCTTATATGCACTTGATATATGTGGAACAAATTTTTGGATTGTTTAAGCTTGCAGGTTTACCTGGAGATGATGTTAAGAAGAAGGTTTTCCCTTTATCTTTGAAGGGAAAAAGCATTGGCATGGTATAGGCTATGCGATGATATTGGATCTTGGAATTGGAATCGATTGAAATTGGAGTTTCACCCAAAAAATTATCATATGCATCTAGTTCATCGTGATCAGAATTATATATATAATTTTTGGCCTCGTGAAGGAGAAAGTATTGCTCTAGCTTGGGGGAGGCTTAAGTCAATGTTATATTCATGCCCCAATCATGAGCTCTCGAGAGAAATTATTATCCAGAACTTTTATGCTCGGCTTTCTCATAATGATCGATCCATGCTTGATACTTCTTGTGCTGGTTCTTTTATGAAGAAGACTATTGAATTCTGGTGGGATCTTTTGGAAAGAATTAAACGCAACTCTGAAGATTGGGAACTCGGCGAAGGTAAAGAGTCAGGTATTAAGCTTAAGTATGATTGTGTTAAATCTTTTATGAATACCGATGCTTTTCAAAAGTTTAGCACTAAATATGGACTTGACTCTGAGATAGTAGCCTCCTTTTGTGAATCATTTGCTACTCATGTTGATCTCCCTAAAGAGAAGTGGTTTAAATATCATCCACCTATTAAATAAAAAATTAAAGAACCGGTACCAACTAAAGAGGAAACTATACTTTATAATGTTGATCCAGTTGTTCCTACTGCTTATATTGAGAAACCACCTTTCTTTGTTATGATAAAGGAACATGCTAAAGTGCCAACTGTGGTTAACAAAAGTTATATTATAACACCTAAACCTGATGAACAAATTAAAGTAGAACCTAGAAGAAAACGTAGATGGGCATGTTATTTACTTCTATGAAGAAGCTTCTAGAATTGCCAAACCTGATAAAAAGGATAAACATAGACCTATTGTTGGCATGCCAGTTGTCTCGGTTAAAATAGGAGATCAATGTTATCA
This sequence comes from Triticum aestivum, assembly GCF_018294505.1. NCBI lineage: Eukaryota > Viridiplantae > Streptophyta > Magnoliopsida > Poales > Poaceae > Triticum > Triticum aestivum. The sequence goes on from NC_057799.1 coordinate 249,119,457, forward strand.
TGGTTTATGTGACATAGGTGCTAGTGTGAGTGCTATTCCTTATTCCTTATGGCAAGAAATTATGAATGACATAGCACGCACAGAGATAGAGGACATAGATGCTACTATTAAACTTGCTAATAGAGACACTATATCACCAATTGGGATTGTTAGAGATGTTGAAGTCTTGTGTGGGAAAATAAAATACCCTACTGATTTCCTTGTTCTTGGTTCCCCACAAGATGACTTTTGTCCCATTATCTTTGGTAGACCTTTCTTGAACACCGTCAATGCTAAAATAGATTGTGAGAAACAAACTGTCGGTGTTAGCTTTGGTGATGAGTCTCATGAGTTTAATCTTTTCCAAGTTTAGTAGAAAGCTTCATGAAAAAGAATTGCCTAGTAAGGATGAAATAATTGGTCTTGCTTCTATTGTTGTGCCTCCTACTGATCCTTTAGAACAATATTTGCAAGACCATGAAAATGATTTACATATGCATGAAAGAAATGAAATAGATAAGATTTTCTTTGAACAATGTCCTCTGCTTAAACACAATTTGCCTATTAAACTCTAGGAGGTCCTCCTCCACCTAAAGGTGATCCTGTGTTTGAATTAAAACAATTGCCAAACACTTTGAAATACGCTTATCTTGATGAAAAGAAGATATATCCTGTTGTTATTAGTTCTAACCTTTCAAAACATGAATAAGAAAGAGTATTGAAAGTTCTAAATAAACACCGAGCTGCTATTGGGTATACTCTTGATGATTTAAAAGGCATTAGTCTCACTCTATGTCAGCACAAAATTAATATGGAACCTGATGCTAAACCCGTTGTTGATCACCAACGTCGGTTAAATCCGAAGATGAAAGAAGTGGTAAGAACGGAAATATTAAAACTTCTGGAAGCAGGTATAATCTATCCTATTGTTGATAGTAGATGGGTAAGTCATGTTCATTGTGTTCCTAAGAAAGGATGTATTACTGTTGTTCCTAATGATAAGAATGAACTTATTCCACAAAGAATTGTTACAGGCTATAGAATGGTAATTGATTTCAGAAAATTAAATAAAGCAACTAGAAAAGACCATTACCCTCTGCCTTTTATTGATCAAATGTTAGAAAGATTATCTAAGCACACACATTTTTGCTTCCTTGATGGATATTCTGGTTTTGCACAAATACCTGTTTCTCAGCTTGATCAAGAAAAGACCACTTTCACTTGTCCCTTTGGAACGTATGCTTATAGACGTATGCCTTTTGGTTTACGCAATGCACCTGCTACCTTTCAAAGATGTATGACTGCTATATTCTCTGACTTTTGTAAAAAGATTCTTGAGGTTTTCATGGATGACTTCTCAGTTTATGGGAAGTCTTTTGATGATTGTTTAAGCAATCTTGATCGAGTTTTGCAGAGATGCGAGCAAACAAATCTTGTCTTGAATTGGGAGAAGTGCCAATTTATGGTTAATGAAGGTATTGTCTTGGGCCATAAAATTTCTAAAAGAGGTATTGAAGTGGACAAAGCTAAGATTGATGCAATTGAGAAAATGTCATGTCCTAAAGACATCAAAGGTATTCGTAGTTTCCTAGGTCATACTGGTTTCTATAGGAGATTTATTAAAGACTTCTCTAAAATTTCTAGGCCTCTTACAAACCTTTTGCAAAAGGATGTTCCTTTTGTTTTTGATGATGATTGTTTAGAAGCCTTCGAAACACTCAAGAAAGCCTTAATTTCTGCACCTATTGTTCAACCACCTGACAGGAACTTGCCTTTTGAAATTATGTGTGATGCTAGTGATTATGCTATTGGTGTTGTTCTAGGGCAAAGAGTTGATAAGAAACTGAATGTTATTCATTATGCTAGTAAAACTCTAGACAGTGCTCAACGGAATTTTGCTACTACTGAAAAAGAATTCCTAGCAGTGGTGTTTGCTTGTCATAAATTTAGATCTTACATTGTTGACTCTAAAGTTATCGTTCACACCGACCATGCTGCTATTAAATATCTTATGGAAAAGAAAGATGCTAAACCTAGACTTATTCGATGGGTTCTCTTGCTACAAGAATTTGATTTACATATCACTGGTAGGAAAGGAGCTGAGAACCCCGTAGCTGATAACTTGTCTAGGCTTGAAAATGTGCTTGATGACCCACTACCTATTGATGATAGTTTTCCTGATGAGCAGTTAGCTACAATAAATGTTTCTAATAACACTCCTTGGTATGCTGACTATGCTAATTACATTGTTGCTAAATATTTACCACCTAGCTTTACATACCAACAAAAGAAAAAAATTCTTGCATGATTTAAGACATTACTTTTGGGATGACCCACATCTTTACAAAGAAGGAGTAGATGGTATTATTAGACATTGTGTACCTGAGCAAGAACAAGGATGAATCCTACGAAAATGTCACTCCGAAGGTTATGAATGCCAAAGAATAGGTAATATCGGTAAGCGTCAAGAAATGCCAATGAATTATTCACTTGATGTTGAACCATTTGATGTTTGGGGATTTGATTACATGGGACCTTTTCCTTCCTCTAACGGGTATACACATATTTTGGTTGCTGTTGATTATGTTACTAAATGGGTAGAAGCTATTCCAACCAGTAGTGTTGATCACAACACCTCTATTAAAATGCTTAAGGATGTTATTTTCCCAAGGTTTAGAGTCTCTAGATATTTAATGACTGATGGTGGTTCACACTTCATTCATGGTGATTTCCGTAAAATGCTTGCCAAGTGCGATGTTAACCATAGAATTGCATCACCCTATCATCCTCAGTCTAGTGGTCAAGTTGAACTTAGTAATAGAGAAATAAAACTAATCTTGCAAAAGACTGTCGATAGGTCCCGGAAAAATTGGTCTAAGAAATTAGATGATTCACTTTGGGCTTATAGGACAGCATATAAAAATCCTATGGGTATGTCTCCTTATAAAATGGGTTATGGAAAAGCTTGTCATTTGCCTCTTGAGTTAGAACATGAAGCATATTGGGCAATCAAAGAACTCAACTATGATTTCAAACTTGCAGTGAAAAGAGGTTATTTGATATTAGCTCATTAGATGAATGGAGAACCCAAGCTTATGAAAATGCCAAGTTATTTAAAGAAAAGGTCAAAAGATGGCATGATAAAGGAATTCAAAAGCGTGAGTTCAAAGTCGGAGAATATGTTCTTTTGTATAACTCTCGTTTTAGGTTCTTTGCAGGAAAACTCCTCTCCAAATGGGAAGGACCCTATGTTATCGAGGAGGTTTACCGGTCTGGAGCTATTAAAATAAATAATGCCGAAGGTACCAACCCAAAGGTTGTTAATGGGCAGCTAATAAAACATTATATCTGAGGTACGCCCATTAATGTTGAAAGTAATATTATCCAAACTTTGACACCGGAAGAACACATAAAAGAGTCCTTCCTGAACACTCCAGAATCGTGAAAATAAGGAGGTACGTGATACGGTAAGTAAACGGACTCCAAAAAATCCGTAAAAATATTTTTTGTCAGTTTTGGAATATTTAGAAAATTAGGAAAATAAGAAACTTCCAGGAAGTGTACTTTGGTGGGCACAAGACACCAGGGCACACCTGGCTTGCCAGGCGCGCCTAGGTGGGTTGTGCCCACCTAGGGCACCTTCCGGACTCCGTTTTTCTACAGTTTACTTGTCTCCCAGGGTAAAAAAATCTTTATATACCTCCCGAACCTATTGACCACCGTATCGCGGAGAAATCTTCTGTTTTCTTTTCTCGTTGTTTTCCTGTCAGATCTGAAAATATGTCATCCCAAGACTCCGAGGGTGAAAGCTATGCTACTGATTTCATCACAAACCCCAGGTCCTATGGGGATGTGGAGCACTATGGCTGGACCAGGGAGGAAGAGGAAGACTATTATCCTAGGGAGAAGGAGGAGACGAGCTCAGATGAGGACGAAACCCCGTTGCCTCAACCTGGGGACATGCATGTGGAATTCAAGAAATCAAGTCTCCCAAACAAACCAAAGAGGCCTAAGATTCAGTTCATACCCTTCTGTCTTTTGCAGGAAAATAAGCAAGATCTTTGCAAAAAGGTACTGGAGCTTGAGCAAGAGGTCGGTGAATTGAAGGAGGAAAATTTCATCCTCAAGGGTAAGCTAAGGAAGAAGGATAAACCCACTACTTCCACACCACCACCATATTCTTCACCACCAAAAGAAAATTGAGTTTCGGGTATGGGCACTCCCCTTGGCTTCCGCCAAGCTTGGGGGACGTGCCCCGGTATCGTATCACCCCCACTATCTTTTTACCTTTACTTATTTTAGTTCGATCTTTTGCTTTACACTACTGGAATTAGCTTATTTTCCGTCTGCCAGTTCTTTGCCGTCTGCTAGCTGACGGCAAAGAAGGTCTTTGTCGTCCGCTTACAAAAAACGGACGGCAAAGAACTGGCTGATGGCAAAGAAGGATTTTGCCATCAGCAAGTTCTTTGCCGTCCGCTGGCTGACGGCAAAGATTCTTTGCCGTCAGCTGGCTGACGGCAAAGAGAGAGGTGGCCCCACTTACGAGCTAATTAGATAAAACTTAACGGCTCCCCTCTTTGCCGTCCGCTAGCGGACGGCAAAGAGAGAAAAATAGCGGACGACAAAGACCTAACTTCACCAACCTAACTAACGGCCGAGCCCCCCACCCCCTTCCTCTCTGTTTCTCTCCCTCTCTCCTCCCGACGACCAGATCGACCCCCCCCCCGCCCCCCGCCGCCCGGCGCCGCCCCCACCACCCGCCACCGCCCCCGCCACCCGCCGCAGCCTGCCCCGTCACCCCACCACCCCGCCGCCCCCCACCCGCCGACGGCCCCGTCGTCCCACCATCCCGCCGCCCCGGCGCCCCACCACGTAGCCGCCCGACCGTCCCGGTGAGTTATTTTTTCTGTTTTTTCTTTTTTTTTGCTGTTTAATTGTGTGTGTTAGATTTAGGTCTAGATATGTGTTAGTGTTAGTGTTAGATTTAGTGCTAGATATGTGTTAGTGTTAGATTTAGTGCATGGGTTTTAGATAATTAGTTATATTATTAAAAGAAGTAGAAAAAAGATGAAAAAAGAACAAGAAGAAGAAGAAGAAGAAGAAAAGAAGAAAAGAAGAATATGTAGAAGGGGAAGAAGAAGAGAAGGAAAGAAGAAGAAGAAGAAGAAGAAGAAGAAGAAGAAGAAGAAGAAGAAGAAGAAGAAGAAGAAGAAGAAGAAGAAGAAGAAGAAGAAAGGAAAGAAGAAGAAGGATAGAAGGAAACACCCCGACCCCCTGACCCCGACACCCCGACCCCGACACGACACCCCGGCACCCCGACCCCCTGACCCCGACACCCTGACCCCGACACCACACCCCGACACCCCGACCCCCTAACCCCCTGACCCCGACACCCCGACCACGAAACCACACCCCGACCCCGACACGACACCCCGACCCCGAAACGGCACCCCGATCCTGACACGGCACCCCGACACCGACACGACACCCCGACCCCCGACACCTCCCGAAAAGGTGCTCTTTGGCCTTCCAGAGGCCGACGGGGTCATATATTTGTGAATTATGAGTTAGGTCACATATTTTTCGATTTTGTTATGAAAAACATCATATATAATTGTGTTGATCGGGTAGATTTAAATGTGCAGTTGTTTTATCGCTGCGAGGTTTGGTGTTCGACGACCTCCCCGTGCGTTTGACGAGCTCTACCCCTTCGTTCGTGGGTGAGCACAAATGACATGTCCTCCTACCCCTTAATTATTTGCTCTGTTCCGGTGTTCGTGCCAATGAAACTTGATATCTAGCTATATATCTGTCTTGAATCATCAGTATGCGTAACCAATATGTGTCTCCCGTTCGAAAGCGTTATAGTTATAAATATGCATGCATTTGCATATTTATAAGGGATAATTGATTTTATACCCCTAGTTGGGTCACACTCGACAGGTTTGCCCCTAGTTTACAAAAACCCTCGGTCTTGCCCAAGTGAGTTTGGTTCCCTTATGCTTTTGCCCTTCCATCTCAATTTCGTCCGGTCAAAGGCGTTTGACCGTTAGACAGATATTTCTCTAGACCATTTTGCCCCTCCTTATAACTCCAGTGAAAATATGAAGAGAAAAAACATGACACTTACAAGTGGGTCCCAACCACATAGAAAAAAATGCCAAATAGAAAAAATAGTCTCTCTCTCCTCTCTCAATCTCTCGGTTTCTCTGCCGCCGGGCAAATAACAGAAGCGATGATGAGCAATTGCCGTCGGAAAGTCGGGCCAGGCCGGCGAGTTGGCGAGCTGGGCCGAAGGGCTTCAGGCGAGGTCAACTGCAAGGGGGTGGCGGCGGATGCAAGGGGCCCGAATCAGCACGGGGCATGAGCGCGCAGTGGAGAGACAGCTGGATCCCGCGGTAGGAGGCTCGGGATGAACCGGATACGGCCGGGATGGAGGTTGGGGAGGTGCTGGCGATAGAGGGGGGAGGAGAAGGACAGAGGGGTTCTGCGGCTTTCCTCCGGTGGTGGTCCAATGGTGTGGTGTGCTGGGCAAGCGCCGCGCCGCGCGCATCCTTTTCCGGCGGCGGCGTTGTCTCTGGAGGGAGGCTCGGGCTGGATGGGATCCGTTCAGGATGGATGTCGGGGAGGCACTGTCGACCGACGGCGGGGAGATGGGCAGGTGCTGCTCGTTCTGGAGCTCGGGGCGCCATGGGCACGGCGGCTTGAACCTGTGGAAGAATGGCAACGTGCTCAGATAGGAAAACGCGGAGGGGGAAAAGGAAGGAGAAGGGCAGCGGTCCTGCTGTTTGTTGCCGGTAGCGCCATCGCGGGCCACATGCACGATAGATCGGGGTGGCGCGAGGCGCTGGCATGCCTCCTATGCACGAACGCGAGTGGGGAACGGGGCGGCGTCGAAGGTCAACGGGGAGAGAGGAACGGGGCAGCAAGCGAGGCGAGGTGGTCGGGGTCGCTCAGATCTGGAGGTGAGGGCGACGGATCTGGCATGGCTGCCCGTGGTGGTGCTCGAAACGGCCAGTGGCGCCGGTGGCCGAGATCTATGGGGGGCGCAGCGGCACCCTGTTGCACGCAAAGAGAAAGAGGCAGGCAGGCAGAGAGAAAGAGGCACGCTGAGAGAGAGAGAGAGAGAGAGAGAGAGAGAGAGAGAGAGAGAGACAGGGGGAGAGGAAGGGCAAATGGTCCAGAAAAATGTCTGACTAACGGTCAAACGCCTTTGACCGGACGGAATTGGGACGGAAGGGCAAAAGCATAAGGGGATCAAATGCATTTGGGCAAGACCAAGGGTTTTTCGAAATTAGGGGCAAAACTGCCGAGTGGGACGCAGCTAAGGGCACCAAATTAATTATCCCTATTTATAACCGTGATTCTTTCGAATTGTCCAATGCTATCGATGGACAAGTCACTAATGGTTTTGACTATAAGGTCCGTTCATTTGACAAATACGACATCAATGGGTATCGCTTTCGTACCTATGGCAAAGAGCTATCTATGGCCGACCGAAAGTCTACAAATTGTTGTGTATCTGCTATCGGCGAAGGAGGTACCGAGTATTATGGGAGAGTTGAAGCAATTTATGAACTTCTATTCTATGGTGAAAACCCACCAAATGTCGTAGTCTTCAAATGTTATTGGTTTCAGCCGAAGGAGACTAGAAGGACTCATGAACATATAGGGCTAGTTGGAATCAAAGCACCCATTTAGATGTTCCTGATGTCTATATTACGGCTCAACAGGCGACCCAAGTATTCTATCTACCATGGGCCTGCCAAACTAATCCAAATCTGAAAGGTTGGGATGTCGTTTATGAAGTGCCGCCACGTGCTAGACTATCTCCCTCAAAGGAAGAGGATTATGAACCTCACATTAACCCAGATACATATGAAGGAGAATTCTTCCAAGAGACACGTCTTTCCAAAAAGCGTTTCAAGAACCGCTATACTTCACCCCAAAACATTGAAGTAGATAGCGACAGTGAATCCGACATCAACCCAGAGGAGGAACAAGAAGATCCGAAACAAGAAGAGGTTACTGCTGCGGATGACCTATCAATGCTTGACCGATTACGTCAAGGTGGCCTTCCACATGTTGATGCCACTGAACCCTATGAGCCCGTCATTGATTATAGTGATGATGATGATTATGCATTTATTGATGATAGTGATCGAGATTATTAGTAGTGTCAGGTATTCAATTTTTTTTATGTTGTACTTGATGATGATACACTTAAGTGATATACATATTATTATTCATGTCGGTATTTTTTTATGTTGTACTAATTTCGTTTACTCTTTGTCATGGCAGGTGTTTAAAGATGGTGGGCGCTGGTCGGGAGCGCTCCGAGGCCCCTTCTTCGTCGGCGCATGGTGGGAGGTCTTCCATTCCACACGCACCTCTCCGCCGAGCGTTGCTGGACAGTATGGCGACACCGCCGGGCCCTTCTTCGTCGACAGCGGTGCCCAGCAGGGGACGAGGTAAGGAAGGGAAGAAGAGAGGAGTTGGAGCACGTGGTCGCGGGAGAGGAGGTAGGGTGACTGCTAGGGCGCCTTCCTCGCCGCCACCCCCAGCTGTTTCACCCGAGCACGTGACTGCTAGGGTGGACTCGTCCGAGGAGGAGGCTACACGGACTCCGGTCCACGAGCCTTCGGCCCATGAGCCTCGGGTCGACGGGCCTTCGGCCCACGAGCCTTGGGTCGACGGGCCTTCGGCCCACGATACCCCGGAGGAGCACAAGTCTGGATGGGGTACCTGGCCGGATAAGCCTGAGGGGCCGAGTGGCCATGCTGATGATGGCGGGGAGCCGACTGATATTGAGGAGGGGGGGCACCGTCTACCAGCGTGGTTGTACACGGCTCCCATCCATGCCGGCGACCCGCGAGCAAAGGTGGTTGATTTTCCCTGATGGGGAGAGGTAAGTGCATTTAATCTTTTTGTACCTTCTGCATTCACGTTTCTTCAAATATCTAATGCGTTGGCCTTGTCATGCTGTAGGGGTTGGGACCACCATCATAGTGTCCGCCGGCCCAACTCCGTCCTTGGAGTTCTTTGTCGGCAAAACTTCCCGGGGTTTGTCATGTTGCCTGGTGAGGGTCGGCTTCCAGAGCTTGGATTGAGCTGGGAGCACTACTTGGCTGCCTCGGCCCCGCCGGGTGAGATTGACGGTGTCTTGTGCAAGACGAGGGCAGACGTGGTGATCAGAAAGTTCTGGGTAATTTCTCCTTTACACAATTAAATATCTTCAACTAGCTAGTTATTAATTGTACTAATCAATATTGTCTCATTTGATTGCAGACATTCTACAGGTGTGAGGAGGGATACGAGGAGGACGCGGCAAATGTTATCGATAACGTCTGCAAGCGCCTACTACAGAACTTACGGCACGAGGCTCGGGTGCAGGCTGTTCGAGACTACTACGCCTTGCGTGGTATCAAGAAGACCAAGCCGGCGTGCCGCGAGAAGTTCCTGAGTAAGGAGCAGTACATGAAGGTAATTCTTAAGGCCTTGTACTTACTTCCTTCATTTAGTAATTCATAGCCGTAGCGCTCAAGTTTCTATTTGCTAACTTAGGCACCTCCGAGATGGTGTGCGGATCGGATGGATTGTTGGGAGGCGTTGGTCAATGAGTGGTGCTCAAAAGAATGGCTAGCCCTCCACAACGAGGCCAAGGACAAACGTGCCCAAATGGAAGGTGTGCCACACCATCAAGGCAGCTCCAACTTATATCAGTTCGGGCGGAACTGGGTATGTGGTTCGCTTCATGATTCATGCAATTCATTCATAATGCTAGCTTGAGCCCTTTTAATTACTAATTTACTTTGTTTCTCTCTTTCAGGCACGCTACAATAAGGCGGATAAGGTGCCAGAGGTGTATGACCTTTATGCCATGGCCCACACTACCTCTTTCAAGAAAGTCAAGGCATTCTCTCCGTCTGACCTCGATGATGCAAACAACTTCACCAACATCTCCTCCCATGACAAGCTCGTGAAATATAGAGATGAGGGGAAGGTGAGGAAAGGGGAGGACTTTAACCCGAGCCAGGGTCCCATTGATCCAGAGCTGGTGATGATATCTGGTGGCGGGAGGTCCCATGGCTCCATAGCCATTGGAGATGGACTTATCCATTGTCCTAGCACTCTCCTGGAGATCAAGCGCGCCAGTCGAGCTCCGCTCCTGAGATAAGGCCTCGTGAACGGCCAGTCCAACTCGCCATCAAGGTTAGTTATACGTACTCAGCTATCTTTCTCCATTACATTGTGTGTGCTTCCATCAATGATTACAAATGGTAACGAGGAGTGGTGTTGCAGGCTGCTATACAGAGTGAGAGAGATAGAACGGAGAAACTTCTGGCAGAGGCAGCGGAGAGGCAGCGGGAGTTGGAGGAGAGGACGACAAATATGTTGGAGGAGGAGAGGGCACGGAATGACATGCAGGCAAGGGCCATGTACGAGCTCCTTGTGGTAAGTTTCTTCTGCATATTAGCCAAAACATTCATGTAGTGTTTGTCTCATTACTAACTAGTATGACTGAGTCGTCAAAACCAAATGTGCAGTCTGTGTGCGAGAAGACCGGTCAGACCGCTCCGCCGATGCCAGTGATTGCTCCTGGGACCACGGTGAGTTTAATTTGAATGGACATTACTTGCTAGTCTTAACATTTGAGTGTCATCATGCTAACGAGACATTGGAAATGATCTTTGGTGCAGCGTGACTCCAGACAAGCATCGCACGATCCTTCTCCAGCTACCAGCACGAGCCAGCCCGCTCCTACACCTCCATGATCATGGTAAGTTTCTCTAGTGTTTTGCTTAACAAATGCATAAAGACCTAGACTTAGCCTTATTTCCTCCAATATGCTTACCACAATGACCTAGAGTTAGCTTCTTTTCCTCCAACATGACTTAATAAGCTTACTGACCTCCAAAACCATCCATTTTACCTAAGTTAGCTCTAAAATGATCTATACTTAGCTTTGTTTCCTCCAAAATGACCTAAGTTAGCTATAATATGCTTAGTTAACTAGGTTTGCTCAATAATGACATGTACTTAGCTTACTTATGTCAAAAATGGCATAATTAGCTTAGTTAGCTCATAAACAATCCATTTTACCTAAGTTAGCTCTAAAATGACCCATTTTACCTTAGTTAGCTCATAAATGATCCATTTTACCCAAGTTAGCTCTAAAATGACCCATTTTACCTAGACTAGCTCCAAAATGGTCCATTTTACCTATGTTAGCTCTAAAATGACCCATTTTACCTAGGTTAGCTCCAAAATGACCCATCTTACCTAGGTTAGCTCCAAAATGATGCATTTTACCCAAGTTAGCTCTAAAATGATGCATTTTATCTAGATTAGCTCATAAATGATCCATTTCACCTAGGTTAGCTCACAAACGATCCATTTTACATAGTTTAGCTCCAAAATGACCCATCACACCTAGGTTAGCTCTAAAATGATGCATTTTACCTAAGTTAGCTCATAAACGATCTATTTCACCTAGGTTAGCTCATAAACGATCCATTTCACCTAACTTAGCTCAAAAACGATCCATTTCACCTAGGTTAGCTCCAAAATGACCCATCTTACCTAGGTTAGCTCTAAAATGATGCATTATACCTAAGTTAGCTCATAAACGATCTATTTCACCTAGGTTAGCTCATAAACAATCCATATCAACTAAGTTAGCTCATAAATGATCCATTTCACCTAAGTTAGCTCATAAATGGCATATACTTCTTCTTCTAGTCACCTTTTTCTAACTTTCTTATTTGCCATTTTGCAGATTTCATTCACTTCACGGAAGCTAGCTTGCTATGATGGAGTGCTTATTTTTTCTTTCATTCTCCTCTAGTATTCTTCTAGCTTGCTATGATGGAACTTGCTATCTTGATGAAACTTTGCATTCTAATATGTATGGATGGAACAATGTGTATGTGCAACTTGCTATGTATGAATGGATGGAACTATATATGTATGCACGATGAAACTTATGTGCTGGATATGTCATATGTTTGCTGTTAAATAGCCCTGTGAAATATATATATATATATATGTCATATATTTGCTGTGAAAATTGTTGGATTTAAAAAAAACAGAAAAAAGAGGCACCTTTGCCGTCAGCCACTGATGGCAAAGGCTCCTTTGCCGTCTGCCGCGGACGGCAAAGAAGCCACGCGGCGGCCACCTGTGCTCCCTAGGAGCTGACCCATTTGGTCAGTTTGCCTACAGCGGCGGACGGCAAAGGCTTTGCCTACAGTGGCAGACGGCAAAGAATGCCCACATTTGCCTACAGCAGCAGACGGCAAAGGCATGTCCCGTAGTGAGGTCCAGCTGACGTCATTCGACGGACGGCAAAGGCCGGATGCTCTTTGTCGTCAGCGGCGGACGGCAAAGGCTGTCGTTAGCCGCCTAACGGACTAACAGCACATTTATTGCCGTCGGCTTTCTTTGCCGTCAGCCGCTGATAGCAAAGGCCCCTTTGCCGTCCGCTTCAAAAAGCAGACGGCAAAGAAGCTCTTTACCGATCCCTACTTTGCCGAAGCCTTTTGCCGTCCGCCATCCTTGCCTTTGCCGTCTATCGTGGCAGATGGCAAAGTAGCTGATTCCTGTAGTGTTAGATGAATAAAAGTTTAGTTCGATCCTTTCTTTTCGAGAGCTTGCTTAGTGATCTATCCTTGTATTTGTGTGCAAGATATATAATAAAGTTTAGTTTGAGTTTTTTGCCTTCTTTACTTTCTTGTTGCAATAAAAAGAAAGGATATAAATAAAAAGAAAGGAAATAAATGAAGAAGATCATATGCTAATCTTATGGTAGGTGATGGCACCACATAAGGAAAAGTATAAGTAGAAAATTTTATTAGAGATTAACAAACATAGCATTGGTCAATGATGCAACTCATGAAAGAATTAATAAGGGAAGAGAAGATTCACATATATATACACTATCCTAGAAATCTTTTGTGATTGTGAGCCCCCATCAAAATATTATATGCCAAAATTGTTGACGTTGGACAGGGAAGACGACGTAATGATTTATGTTTGTTCATATTCACATAGAAGTTATATTTTCATAGATCCTTCAACATGTGGTGCTTGCCCCTATCTTTTCTAGCCAAAAATTCCGCACTAAGTAGAGATACTACTTGTCCAAAAACCCTTAAACCCAAATCTTATTTTCAAGAGTCCACCATACCTACCTAGGGATTGAGCAAGATCCTTCAAGTAAGTTGTCATCAGTGCAAAAAGGCAATAAAAATTGCTTCTAAAAGTGTGTGATCATTTAGTGTAAGAGAAAATTGAGTGTTGCACGAACTTGTGATGGTGAAGAATAAAAGCGACAGACTGCATAATAAAGGTCGCTATCACAAGGGGCAATGCAATGTGACGTTCTTTTGCACTAAGGGGTTGAGCATACAAACAAATAAGCGTATGGCAACCTCTGCTTCCCTCTGCGAAGGGCCTATCTTTTACTTTTATGTATTTACTTTTTGCAAGAAGTCAAAGTTTTCCCTCTATTCCTTTTTATTTTTCTCCTTTGGCAAGCATCATGTGGTGAGGAAAGATCTAGGCACATATGTCCAGTTGAATATGGGTGGCATAAGTTATTATTGTTGACATCACCCTTGAGGTGAATACGTTGGGAGGCGAAACTATAAGTGTTGGGGAACGTAGCAGAAATTCAAAATTTTCCTACGTGTCACCAAGATCAATCTAGGAGATGCTAGCAACGAGAGGGGAGGAGTGCATCTACATACCCTTGTAGATCGCGAGCGGAAGCGTTCAAGAGAGCAGGGTTGATGGAGTCATACTCGTCGTGATCCAAATCACCGATGATCCTAGCGCCGAACGGACGGCACCTCCGCGTTCAACACACGTACAGAGCGGGGACGTCTCCTCCTTCTTGATCCAGCAAGGGGGGGAGGAGAAGTTGATGGAGATCCAGCAGCACGACGGCGTGGTGGTGGAAGTAGCGGGATCCCGGCAGGGCTTCGCCAAGCGCAAGCGGGGAGGAAGAGGTGTCACGGGAGGGAGGGAGGCGCCAGGGCTTGGGGTGCTGCTCCCATGTGCCTCCCCACTATATATAGGGGTGGAGGGGGCTGGTTTCTTGCCCTCCAAGTCCATTGGGGCGTTGGCAAAGGTGGGGGAAAGAAATCCCATCATTTCCCTTCCCCACCGATTGTTATCCCCCTTTTTTAGGGATCTTGATCTTATCCCTTCGGGATATGATCTTATTCCTTCTAAGGTGGGATCTTGGTGCGCCTTGACCAGGGGTGTGGGGCCTTGCCCCCACTACCCACGTTCATGTGGGTCCCCCCATGCAGGTGGGCCCCACTTTGGAACCTTCTAGAACCTTCCCGGTACAATACCGAAAAATCCCGAACATTTTCCGGTGGCCAAAATAGGACTTCTCATATATAAATCTTTACCTCCGGACCATTCCGGAACTCCTCGTGACGTCCGGGATCCTCATCCGGGACTCCGAACGACTTTCGGATTTCCGCATACTAATATCTCTACAACCCTAGCGTCACCGAACCTTAAGTGTGTAGACCCTACGGGTTCAGGAGACATGCAGACATGACCGAGACGACTCTCCGGTCAATAACCAACAGCGGGATCTGGATACCCATGTTGGCTCCCACACGTTCCATGATGATCTCATCGGATGAACCACGATGTCGAGGATTCAATCCATCCCGTATACAATTCCCTTTGTCAATCGGTACGTTACTTGCCCGAGATTCGATCGTCGGTATCCCAATACCTTGTTCAATCTCGTTACCGGCAAGTCACTTTACTCGTACCGTAATGCATGATCCCGTGACCAAACACTTGGTCACATTGAGCTCATTATGATGATGCATTACCGAGTGGGCCTAGAGATACCTCTCCGTCATACGGAGTGACAAATCCCAGTCTCGATTCGTGCCAACCCAACAGACACTTTCGGAGATACCTGTAGTGCACCTTTATAGCCACCCAGTTACGTTGTGACGTTTGGTACACCCAAAGCATTCCTACGGTGTCCGGGAGTTGCACAATCTCATGGTCTAAGGAAATGATACTTGACATTAGAAAAGCTCTAGCAAACGAACTACACGATCTTGTGCTATGCTTAGGATTGGGTCTTGTCCATCACATCATTCTCCTAATGATGTGATCCCGTTATCAATGACATCCAATGTCCATGGTCAGGAAACCATAACCATCTATTGATCAATGAGCTAGTCAACTAGAGGCTTACTAGGGACATGTTGTGGTCTATGTATTCACACATGTATTACGGTTTCCAGTTAATACAATTATAGCATGAACAACAGACAATTATCATGAACAAGGAAATACAATAATAACCATTTTATTATTGCCTCTAGGGCATATTTCCAACAGTCTCCCACTTGCACTAGAGTCAATAATCTAGTTCACATCACCATGTGATTAACACTCAAAGTTCACTAGAGTCAATAATCTAGTCCACATCACCATGTGATTAACACTCAATGAGTTCTAGGGTTTGATCATGTTATGCTTATGAGAGAGGTTTTAGTCAACGGGTCTGCAACAATCAGATCCGTGTGTGCTTTACAAATCTCTATGTCATCTTGTAGATGTAGCTACCACGCACTACTTGGAGCTATTCCAAACAACTGCTCTACTATACGAATTCGGTTTACTACTCATAGTCATCCGGATTAGTGTCAAAGTTTGCATCGACGTAACCCTTTACGACGAACTGTTTTACCACCTCCATAATCGAGAAAATTCCTTAGTCCACTAGATACTAAGGATAAGTTCGACCGCTGTCATGTGATCCATTCCCGGATCACTATTGTACCCCTTGACTAACTCATGGCAAGGCACACTTCAGGTGCGGTACACAGCATAGCATACTGTAGAGCCTACGTCTAAAGCATAGGGGACGACCTTCGTCCTTTCTCTCTCTTCTGCCATGGTCAGGTCTTGAGTCTTACTCAATACTCACACCTTGTAACACAGCCAAGAACTCCTTCTTTGCTGATCTATTTTGAACTCCTTCAAAATCTTGTCACGGTATGTATTCATTTGAAAGTACTATTAAGCGTTTTTGATCTATCCTTATAGATCTTGATGCTCAATGTTCAAGTAGCTTAATCCAGGTTTTCCATTAAAAACACTTTTCAAATAACCCTGGATGCTTTCCAGAAATTCTACATCATTTCTGATCAACAATATGTTAACAACATATACTCATCAAAAATTCTATAGTGCTCCCACTCACTTCTTTGGAAATACAAGTTTCTCATGAACCTTGTATAAACCCAAAATCTTTGATCATCTCATCAAAGCATTCATTCCAACTCCGAGATGCTAACTCCAATCCTTAGAAGGATTGCTGGAGCTTTGCATACTTGTTAGCATCTTTCAGGATTGACAAAACCTTCTGGTTGTATCACATACAACCTTTCCTCAAGAAAATCGTCGAGGAAACAATGTTTTGACATCCTATCTGCAAGATTTCATAAATAATGCAGTAACTGCTAATATAATTCTAACATACTCGTAGCATCGCTACGAGTGAGAAAGTCTCATCGCGGTCAACTCCTTGAACTTGCCGGAAAACATCTTAACGACAAGTCGAGCTTTCTTAATGGTGACACTTACCATCATTGTCTGTCTTCCCTTTAAAATCCATCTGTACCCAACAGCCTTGCGACCATCAATTAGTTCTTTCAAAGTCTATACTTTGTTTTCATACATGGATCCTCTCGGATTTTATGGCCTCAAGCCATTCGTCGGAATCCGGGCCCACCATCGCTTCTCCATAGCTCGTAGGTTCATTGTTGTCTAGCAACATGACTTCCAAGACAGGATTACGTACCACTCTGAAGTAGTACGCATCCTTGTCGTCCTATGAGGTTTGGTAGTGACTTGATCTGAAGTTTCATGATCACTATCATAAGCTTCCACTTCAATTGGTGTAGGTGCCACGGGAACAACTTCCTGTGCCCTGCTACACATTAGTTGAAGTGTCGGTTCAATGACCTCATCAAGTCTCCACCATCCTCCCACTCAATTCTTTCGAGAGAAACTTTTCCTCGAGAAAGGACCCGTTTCTAGAAACAATCACTTTTGCTTCCAGATCTGAAATAGGAGGTATACCCAAC
This sequence comes from Triticum aestivum, assembly GCF_018294505.1. Lineage (NCBI taxonomy): Eukaryota > Viridiplantae > Streptophyta > Magnoliopsida > Poales > Poaceae > Triticum > Triticum aestivum. Next base: position 249,136,577 of record NC_057799.1, read on the forward strand.
TGTTTTGGGTATTCTATGAAGATGCATTTATCCGCTTTGGGTTCGAGCTTATCAGCCTAAAACTTTTTCACATAAGCGTCGCAGCCCCAAACTTTTAAGAGACGACAGCTTAGGTTTCTCTAAACCATAGTTCATACGGTGTCGTCTCAACGGAATTGTGTGGTGCCCTATTTAAAGTGAATGCGGTTGTCTCTAATGCCTAACCCATAAACGATAGTTGTAATTCGATAAGAGACATCATGGTATGCACCATATCCAATAGGGTGCAGTTATGATGTTCGGACACACCATCACAATATGGTGTTCCAGGCGGTATTAGTCGTGAAACAATTTCCACAATTTCTTAATTGTGTGCCAAACTCGTAACTCAGATATTCATCTCTATGATCATATCACAGACATTTTATCCTCTTGTCACGACGATCTTCAACTTCACTCTGAAATTACTTGAACCTTTCAATAATTCAGACTTGTGTTTCATCAAGTAAATATTCTCAGCATCTACTCAAATCATCTGTGAAGTAAGAACATAACGATATCCACTGCGTGCCTCAGCACTCATTGGACTGCACACACCAAATGTATTACTTCCAACAAGTTGCTCTCTTGTTCCATCTTACTGAAAACGAGGCCTTTCAGTCATCTTGCCCATGTGGTATGATTTGCATGTCTCAAGTGATTCAAAATCAAGTGAGTCCAATTGATCCATCTGTATGGACTTTCTTCATGCATATATACTAATAGACATGGTTCGCATGTCTCAGTCTTTTCAAAAACGAGTGAGTCCAAAGATCCATCAACATGGAGCTTCTTCATGCGTTTTATACCAATATGACTCAAGTGGCAGTGCCACAAGTATGTGGTACTATCATTACTATCTTATATCTTTTGGCATGAATATGTGTATCACTACGATCGAGATTCAATAAACCATTCATTTTAGGTGCAAGACCATTGAAGGTATTATTCAAATAGAAAGAGTAACCATTATTCTCCTTTAATGAATAACCGTATTGTGATAAACATAATCCAATCATGTCTATGCTTAACGCAAACACCAAATAACAATTATTCAGGTTTAACCCCAATCTCGATGGTAGAGGGAGCATGCGATGCTTGATCACATCAACCTTGGAAACACATATCGTCATCTCACCTTTAGCTAGTCTCCGTTTATTCCGCAGCTTTTATTTCGAGTTACTAACACTTAGCAACCGAACCGGTATCTAATACCCTGGTGCTACTAGGAGTACTAGTAAAGTACACATTAATATAATGTATATCCAATATACTTCTGTCGACCTTGCCAGCCTTCTCATCTACGAAGTATCTAGGGTAGTTCTGCTTCAGTGACCGTTCCCCTCATTTCAGAAGCACTTAGTCTCGGGTTTGGGTTCAACCTTGGTTTCTTCACTAGAGCAGCAACTGATTTGCCTTTTCATGAAGTATCCCTTCTTGCCCTTGCCCTTCTAGAAACTAGTGGTTTTACTAACCATCAACAATTGATGCTCCTACTTGATTTTTACTTTCGCGGTGTCAAACATCGCGAGTTGCTCAAGGATCATCATGTCTATCCCTGATATGTTATAGTTCATCACGAAGCTCTAATAGCTTGGTGGCAGTGACTATGGAGAACCATCACTATCTCATCTGGAAGATTAACTCCCACTCGATTCAAGTGATTGTAGTACTCAGACAATCTGAGCACATGCTCAACGATTGAGCTTTTCTCCCTTAGTTTACAGGCTTAAGAAACTTGTCAGAGGTCTCATACCTCTTGACGTGGGCACTAGTCTGAAATCCCAATTTCAGTCTTTGGAACATCTCATATGTTCCGCGACGTTTCAAAATGTCTTCGGTGCCTCAATTCTAAACCGTTCAACATTACGCACTGAACTATCACGTAGTCATCAGAACGTGTATGTCAGATGTTCGCAACATCCACAAACGACGCTCGAGGTTCAGCACACCGAGCGGTGCATTAAGGACATAAGCCTTCTGTGCAGCAATGAGGACAATCCTCAGTTTATGGACCCAGTCCGCATAATTGCTACTATCAACTTTCAACTAAATTTTCTCTAGGAACATATCTTAAACAGTAGAACTAAAGCGTAAGCTACGAAATAATTTGCAAAGACCTTTTGACTATGTTCATGATAATTAAGTTCATCTAATCAAATTATTTAATAAACTCCCACTTATATAGGCATCCCTCTAGTCATCTAAGTGATAAATGATCCGAATCGACTAGGCCGTGTCCGATCATCACGTGAGACGGACTAGTCATCATCGGTGAACATCTCCATGTTGATCGTATCTACTATACGACTCATGTTCGACCTTTCGGTCTCTTGTGTTCCGAGGCCATGTCTGTACATGCTAGGCTCGTCAAGTCAACCTAAGTGTTTTGCTTGTGTTCCGAGGCCATGTCTGTACATGCTAGGCTCGTCAACACTCGTTGTATGCGAACGTTAGAATCTATCACACCCGATCATCACGTGGTGCTTCTAAACAACGAACCTTCGCAACGGTGCACAGTTAGGGGGAACACATCTCTTGAAATTTTAGTGAGGGATCATCTTATTTATGCTACCGTCGTTCTAAGAAAATAAGATGTAAACATGACAAACATCACATGCAAATCATAAAGTGACATGATATGGCCAATATCATCTTGCGCCTTTGATCTCCATCTTCGAGGCGCGGCATGATCACCTTCGTCACCGGCATGACACCATGATCTCCATCATCATGATCTCCATCATCGTGTCTTCATGAAGTTGTCTCGCCAACTATTACTTCTACTACTATGGCTAACGGTTAGCAATAAAGTAAAGTAATTACATGGCGTTTTCATTGACACGCAGGTCATACAATAAATTAAGACAACTCCTATGGCCCCTGCCGGTTGTCATACTCATCGACATGCAAGTCGTGATTCCTGTTACAAGAACATGATCAATCTCATACATCACATATATAATTCATCACATCCTTTTGGCCATATCACATCACATAGCATACCCTGCAAAAACAAGTTACACGTCTTCTAATTGTTGTTGCATGTTTTACGTGGCTGCTATGGGTTTCTAGCAAGAACGTTTCTTACCTACGCAAAAGCCACAACGGTGATATGCCAATTGCTATTTACCCTTCATAAGGACCCTTTTCATCGAATCTGATCCAACTAAAGTGGGAGAGACAGACACCCGCTAGCCACCTTATGCATCAAGTGCATGTCAGTCGGTGGAACCTGTCTCACGTAAGAGTACGTGTAAGGTCGGTCCGGGCCGCTTCATCCCACAATGTCGTCGAATCAAGATAAGACTAGTAACGGCAAGCAAATTGAACAAATCATCGCCCACAACTACTTTGTGTTCTACTCGTGCATAGAATCTACGCATAGACCTGGCTCATGATGCCACTGTTGGGGAACGTAGCAGAAATTCAAAATTTTCCTACGTGTCACCAAGATCAATCTAGGAGATGCTAGCAACGAGAGGGGAGGAGTGCATCTACATACCCTTGTAGATCGCGAGCGGAAGCGTTCAAGAGAACGGGGTTGATGGAGTCGTACTCGTCGTGATCCAAATCACCGATGATCCTAGCGCCGAACGGACGGCACCTCCGCGTTCAACACACGTACGGAGCGGGGAGGTCTCCTCCTTCTTGATCCAGCAAGGGGGGAGAAGAAGTTGATGGAGATCCAGCAGCATGACGGCATGGTGGTGGAAGTAGCGGGATCCCGGCAGGGCTTCGCCAAGCGCAAGCGGGGAGGAAGAGGTGTCACGGGAGGGAGGGAGGCGCCAGGGCTTGGGGTGCTGCTCCCATGCGCCTCCCCACTATATATAGGGGTGGAGGGGGCTGGTTTCTTGCCCTCCAAGTCCATTGGGGCGTTGGCAAAGGTGGGGGAAAGAAATCCCATCATTTCCCTTCCCCACCGATTGTTATCCCCCTTTTTTAGGGATCTTGATCTTATCCCTTCGGGATATGATCTTATTCCTTCTAAGGTGGGATCTTGGTGCGCCTTGACCAGGGGTGTGGGGCCTTGCCCCCACTACCCACGTTCATGTGGGTCCCCCCATGCAGGTGGGCCCCACTTCAGAACCTTCTAGAACCTTCCCGGTACAATACCGAAAAATCCCGAACATTTTCCGGTGGCCAAAATAGGACTTCCCATATATAAATCTTTAGCTCCGGACCATTCCAGAACTCCTCGTGACGTCCGGGATCTAAGTTTGGGGGAGTTGATACGTCCATTTTGCATCATGTTTTCCTACTGTTATTTATGATGTTTTTATGCATAATAATGCTTTTTAGAGTAATTCGACTGCCTTTTCTCTCATAATTTGCAAGGTACACAACGAGGGAGAATTCCGGCAGCTGGAAATCTGGACCTAGAAAAGCTACGTCAGGCTACCTATTCTGCACAACTCCAAACAAGCTGAAACTTCACGGAGAATTTTTATGGAATATTTGAAGAATATTGAAGCAAATAAGTACCAGAGGGGGCCCACCAGGTGGGCACAACCCACCTGGGCGCACCAGGGAGCCCAGGTGCGCCCTGGTGGGATGTGCTCACCCAGGCCCACCTTCAGTGCCCATCTTCTGGTATATAGGTCACTTTGACCAAGAAAAAATAAGGGGAGGACTTTCGGGACGGAGCGCCGCCGTCTCGAGGCGGAACTTGGGCAGGAGCACTTTTGCCCTCCGGCGGAACGATTCTGCCAGGGGAACTTCCCTCCCGGAGGGGGAAATCATCGTCATCATCATCACCAACAACTCTCCCATCTTGGGGAAGGCAATCTCCATCAACATCTTCAACAGCACCATCGCATCTCAGACCCTAGTTCATCTCTTGTGTTCAATCTTGTTACCGGAACTATAGATTGGTGCTTGTGGGTACCTAGTAGTGTTGATTACATCTTGTAGTTGATTACTATATGGTTTATTTGGTGGAAGATTATATGTTCAGATCCAATATGTTATTTAATACCCCTCTGATCTTGAGCATGATTATCATTTGTGAGTAGTTACTTCTGTTCTTGAGGTCACGGGAGAAATCATGTTGCAAGTAATCATGTGAACTTGATATGTGTTCGATATTTTGATAGTATGTATGTTGTGATTCCCTTAGTGGTGTCATGTGAACGTCGACTACATGACACTTCACCATATTTGGGCCTAAGAGAATGCATTGTGGAGTAGTTATTAGATGATGGGTTGCGAGAGTGAAAGAAATTTAAACCCTAGTTTATGCGCTATTCCATAAGGGACCGATTGGATCCAAAAGTTTAATGCTATGGTTAGAATTTATTCTTAATACTTTTCTCGTAGTTGCGGATGCTTGCGAGAGGGTTAATCATAAGTAGGAGGTTTGTTCAAGTAAGAATAGCACCTAAGCATCGGTCCACCCACATATCAAATTATCAAAGTAGCAAACACAAATCGAACCAACATGGTGAAAGTGACTAGATGAAATTCCCGTGTACCCTCAAGAACGCTTTTCCTATTATAAGAGACCGTTTTGGCCTGTCCTTTGCCTCAAAAGGATTGGGCTAGCTTGCTGCACTTTTAATACTACTACCGTTACTTGCTCGTTACAAATTATCTTGCTATCAAACTATTTTGCTACTTACAATTTCAGCACTTGTAGACATTACCTTGCTGAAAACCACTTGTCATTTCCTTCTGCTCCTTGTTGGGTTCGACACTCTTACTTATCGAAAAGAGCTACAATTGATCCCCTATACTTGTGGGTCATCAAGGAGGCCGTGAGCACGATGTCGTCCACGTACATGAGCAAGAAGGTCGTACCGGTGATGCCGTGGAGCACGAACAGCGAGGGGTCAGCCCGCACCGCGGTGAACCCGATACTGCACAGGTAGGCCGCAAACCGAGCGAACCAGGCACGTGGCGCCTGTTTAAGCCCATACAGGGACTTGTCGAGGAGGCACACGTGGTCGGTGCGTAGCTTGTCGACGAACTCGGACGACTGTTGGCAGTAGACGTGCTCCGTGAGCTGCACGTGGAGGAATGCGTTATTCACGTCCATCTGATGAACTGGCCAGTCCCGGGTGGCAGGGACGGTGAGCACGGTGCGGATGGTGGCCGACTTGACGACTGGCGAGAACGTCTCGTCGAAGTCGACTTCGGGCCGTTGAGAGAAACCCCAGACCACCCACCTGGCCTTGTACCGTTCGAGCGTCCTGTCCGCCTTGAGCTTATGGCAAAACAGCCACTTGCCGGTGACCACATTTGCGCCGGGCGGGCGCGACACGAGTGTCCATGTCCTGTTCACCATCAGCACCGTATATTCATCTTGCATTGTTGTTAGCCAATGAACATCACGAAGCGCGGAGTGCATGGATTTGGGCAGCGGGGAGATGGCTGGCGTGTCCACAGTCGCAGAGTTGTTCTGGATGTATTTCTTGTTGGGAAGGAACGTGTCGGCCTGGGCACGGGTGACCATGGTGTGCGTGGGCACGGGTGCACGAGCGCGCGGGCGGGTGGGCGCACGAGGACGTGGCGGGGACGAGCAGGGACGCGCAGCAGCGTCGGTGTCGTCTGGTGGGGGGATCGGTCGCTGGCGGGGTGTGCTGGGTGGGCAGAGAGCTAGGCGTAGTGGGGGAGGTGATGGAAGCGACCACCGTGGCGGTGTTGCCGTCGGGTGTTGCTATGACAGCAGGTGGTGGTGTGGCTGTGGGGCGAGGCGCGGTCAGAGCACGGTCGCCGGGGAATATAGGGTAGGGGAGGTGGGTCATCGTCGGTGATGACAGGAGGTGCGTGATCAGTGTTGGCGTTGAAGGGGAAGTGAGTCTCGTCGAACACGACATGGCGCGAGACGAGAACACGACCGGTGGCTCCATTGAGACACCGGTACCCCTTGTGATCGGTCGAGTAGCCAAGGAATGTGTAGGCGATGGAGCGCGGGGCAAGTTTGTGGGGCGTCGTGGCTGTGACGTTGGGATAGCACAGACAGCCGAATACGCGAAGGTGAGTGTAGTCGGGGTGTATGTAGAACAGGAGGTGGAAAGGGGTATGGCCATGGCAGGCACGACATGGTCTGTGATTAAGGAGAAAAGTGGTTGTGTTAAGCGCCTCCGCCCAGTAGGTGTACAGCATGGATGCATGGATAAGAAGGGAGCGAACAATATCATTGAGAGAGCGTAGGATTCGCTCGGCTCGTCCGTTTTTGTGGAGAAGTGTATGGACAGGACATGCAGAGCACAATTCCCTCAGAAGAGAAGAACTCACGCGCTTGATGGTTGTCGAACTCGCGCCCGTTGTCGCACTGAACAGAAAGTATGTTCAGGTTGAACTGGCGTCGAACGAATGCGGAGAACGAGCAAAGGACCGAGAACACATCAAACTTGCGGTCGAGGGGAAAAGTCCATGAAAAATGACTATAACCATCGAGTAGAACTAGATAGTATTGCTTGCCAGATACACTCATAACCGGGGAAGTCCAGACATCACAATGCACAAGCTGAAAGGGGAAATACGACACATGTTCTGATAAATGAAATGGCAACCTAACACTTTTTCCTAATTGACAAGCACGACAGAGTTCAGACGACGCTGACGGAGGGTGGATGGAGCAGGCACGCTGAATGATGGTGAGGGTGTCATGTCCAGGGTGGCCCAGACATTGATGCCAGAGCGCAGGCGTGACGGTGACGGAGAGAGCATGGTGATGAGCGGGCTGCGTGACTGGGTAGAGCTCATCATCAGAGTTACACCGGAGGATCACCCGTTTCGTCCTTCGATCCTTGACAGAGAAACCGACATCGTCAAACTCAACATTAAAGGGATTGTCACGGGCAAGCTTCTTAACAGAAATGAGATTCTTGATTAGGTGGGGAGAGACGAGCACGTCGGTGAGAGTGATGGGTGTAGCGGAGGTGGGGATGGAAGCAGTGCCCGAGTGCGTGACCGCGAACGAGTTGGCATTGCCAACAGTAATACAAGAGTTATGGGGCTGGGATGTGGTGAGCATACCTGACGAGGACGCCATGTGCGCGGAGGCGCCGGTGTCCAGCTACCATTCGCCGCTCGAAGAGCCTTGCTGTTGTTGCATGCCGAGCCCATTCAGCGCGCGGATGAGCGTGCTCCGGTCCCACGCAGGCGGCGAGGAGGAGGATGCGCCAGGCGAGGGCACACCATACATCGGGTGAGGTGGTGTGGCGCCGGGCGTCCAGGTTGCGGGCAGCGCACCAGGCGGGATCGGCAGAGGGCCACCATAGTGGCTTGCGTGCCCAGCGAACGGTGTGTGCGCGCCGGGTCGGGGGCCGAGCACACCAGCACCCGGGGCATGGGGCCGCCACGGCATAGGCCAGGCGTGAACCATACCGGTCCATGGTGTGGAAGTAGGAGGGCCTAGGGGCGCAGAGTGGAGCTGCTCGACCCGCCCCCGTCGATGACCTTGGTATTGCCCTTGTTGTGGCCGCCGTTGCCGCCGGAGCGGCGGTTGTTGGATCCACCAGACGAGCCCCCGCCGGTGTTGGTGCTGGGGGGCGCACGCGCCGCGTAGAGCGCCGTCTCGTGGGAGTTCTCGGGCACCTGGCGACTCTCCTCGAGTAGCTGGAAGGCACGGCACCGGAGAAACGTCGGGAACGGCGTCTGCATCGTGAGGATCGGGATGGCATAGCGAAGGCGCGGGTGCAGGCCCCGAAACGTGTTGAGAACTTGTTCACGATCGGTGACGGGCTCACCGAGATCAGAGTGGCGGTCGACGCAGTTCTTGAGACGCGCAAAGTAGGAGAGCACCGATCCCGTGCCTTGCTCGGTGCGACGGAAGTCGGTGGCGAGGAAGACCGCCTGGTGCTCGCGGTTCTCCAGGAAGATGGAGTTGATGGCCGCCCAGAGCTCGGCGGCGGTGGCATCGCGCTGATGAACAAGCCCGAAGATCTCCGGGCTGATGCAGTTGTAGAGCCAAGAGATCACGTGAGCATCGTCCTGCGCCCACGTCGGGTCATCGGGCAGCGGCGGAGCAACGATGTGAGAGAGCGCATCGGTCTTGCGAAAGGTGACCTTGAACAGCGTCCGCCACTGAGAAGTTGGGCGGGTTGAGGGTGAGCACCACCGGGACATGCTGGTTGATGTAGATGGTCGCGAGCAGAGATGATGGAGGCGGAGCGATCGCCGTGACGGGATGCTCAGCGGTGCGGATGATGGCACCACCGCCGCGCAAGGCAGCAGCGAGGGCTGAAGGAGTGCGGAGGTCAGTGCGGTTGGGGGTGGCGGCCGTGTCCGCGATGAAGGCACCATGAAGGCCACAGCCAGAGGAAGGAGGAGGTGGGGGTGGCGGCGGAGGCAGAGGCGGGGAGGCCATGGCGCCCCAGGAGAGGTTTCGGCAGCAGAAGGCAGTGTACAGGCGCTAGACGAGGCCGGCGTCTGATACCATGAAGACGAGAGGAGGGAGAAAAGTGATGCACCTTGTCGTGTCGCTGCTGTATTACTCGAGGCTAAATAGCCTGGGATTACATCACGGCGCATGGAGGCGCAGTTACAACAGGCGCGTAGTGCACGGAGTGGGCTACGTGCATGGGTAGTGCATGCATGCGAGAGGGAGGTGAAGAGTTAGAGTCAAGAAGTGTGAATTTTTTAGAAAAGGAGGTTAAACCTTCGACCTCTGCATCAATCGATGCATGTAGCCATCTTTATTAATTATTTTACAAAGGTTTGACAGGAACATATATCAATCCACCTAAAGCCACCACTTACACCTATAAACTCGATAATGTGGAGTGCTCTCACTCTCCATATCTAAAACCGGTGTTGTTACCGATCCATCCACATAACGTATCGGGACCAACAGCCGGTGCAGCCTACCTAAAACGCACACCACTTGCATACGTTTTAGAAGCCGCCATCATCATCGGACCACTGACCCATCTTCAGGAGAGAGATCCGCATCATCCTTGCCAATCCGCACATCCGTCGACGCTACCACAACGCCCAACGGCGCCACCGCCCTGCGCTCGTCCGTCCAAACGTGAAGACTCTGAAAGATCTGTCGTGCGTAGCACCTGCCAACCAGGCATGACTCAGTGTAGCATCTGTTGGCCAAGCATGACTTGACAGCTCCACCGTCAGTGCAAGACGAAGCCGCTCCACCTCCTGCCTATGTCTTCCGGCGCTGCTCCACAAACGATGCTCCAAAAGAAAAACGACACCATAGTACCGTCATCGTCGGATCTGGAAGACCAAATCTTAGGGTTTCCCCCGAAGCAGCACGAGTGGGTCGACAACAGTTACACGACGATGCCTTCATCAAGATAACGGCGCAAAACGCCACAATCGCCCGCCAACAACTCGGTTTTCACCAGCAACTATGTGTCCCAGACTCGTAGCCGGAACAAGATGACGAATTTTGAGATCCAGTCACCCAGCCGTAGGCCGGCCACCTCTGACAAAAGAGATGACCACTACCGCCGGATGCACCGGTCAGAGCAAATCTAACCGGAGGTGCCGCCGACGCGACCACCAAGCCCTCCACGCCGCCGGCCGCAATAGAAGTGTGAATGCATGGCAGCAATCGTCGGCCAAGATAACATCCTCACGTGGTACCATGTCCCAAAACAAAAATCCGCTTCCTGGCCTTCTCTATTAATTTCACTGATTAATGATTGTTTTTGCACTGGTTCGTATTTTGACTGGTAAGCTAACAAAACCAAGGATGTCCACGTTCAACCGTGCATTGTTCCAAGCAAATCGGCGAAAATTTCATGATTGTTCTAGGGAAGTAGCACTGTTGATTTGGCTGCTTAGCGGTTTCTTTGCTTTTACCAAATTGTGAAGTTACATGCATTATAATCATCACCAAATCAATATTTTATGTAAAATAGATCTCCTTCAACATCGGCACATAACAAACAGCGCAGCAAGGCACGCCTTTGCTTATACTCCCAAAAATGATCTTATATTTTAGGATGGAGGGAGTAGTTCCCATTTAAGCTCATTCTCAAACACACAGCCAGCTGAACTGACCTCATGTCTGGAACCGAGAAATTGACTTCAACATTGCAGGAATTAACAAAAAGAAAAAAGAAAAAACAGGCTGTTGCCGGTATTTGAAAAACTTGCGAGCTCCAGGCTGAACCTAATCATGTCTCTAACGAGCAATAGCTCACTGAAGCATCATCCAGGACACCGACTGAAGCATCAACAGAAATGACAGATTGTACAGATGACAGATCTAGGAGCAATGCTGCGAGTCGCAGCATCAGCGCCTAGCGGATGCAGCATCGATTGGTTTGTACTTCCATGGCGATTGTATAGATGTGTACAAGGGTAGAGCAAAGATCTATACCCTGAAACATGCCTCCTATTGAGGAGGTGAGCAGAGGTTTATAGGAGATGACAGAACTCGCAGATACTGTATGTACACAACAACAAAAAGAGTGACCCAGTTGGGGTGTAACTCTGATGCGACTAGGTGCCTAATAAAAAAAAACTAGCAAAGCTTTCATCATCTGATACAGCCTCCAAGAAGCCACAAAACTCCTGAATCATCAACAATCCATGGCAGTGAGACATAGACCTGGCTACTTGGGTGTAGAGCTGTTGCCACTCCCCTCCCATTACACCAGATGATGTAGTCTAGCTCATTTATTTTCCGACAGCTAATGAACACAACAACTGATTGCTAAATTGCTAAAAAAGAACATGGTCATCCACTTTCAAGGAACATAGTCATCCATCCACAGTAAAATTTGCATACATGCGATGAAAACATTATCTTACCAAAAATGTCCATTCATCCCAGCCCGAGTATCTCCCAACAGTTCTTTGAAGAAACGACAGTAGCAAAGTAGAGCAATGCTATGGGGACGACAAAGTTTGGACGACTCATGAACGACGATTAAATCGAGCCGACGAATCTCAAGCACAGCTGAGCAGTGGCCGCTGGATCCTTTGGTCGTGCACTTATCGTCCACACACTGTCGTGTGTGGAGCAGTTTCGGTAGCAAAGTATTCCTTTGAGCCAGCAACTTGATTGACTATCCCAACAAAACAACTCATCGAACTCATCGAATCCAAAACTTCCAGAAATGTGGCATCTCCTTGTATGCTCCCTGATCCCACCTATTCAACAAAGTTATCAGTCAAGCAAGCATGACAATGAGGTAGATGCATCTGCACAAAAGATGGTCCAAATTATATTTGAGTTGCTGAACTATTATCAAGACCCAAAGTGGTCGGACCCTTCCCTGGACCCTGCGCAAGCGGGGGCTACGTGCACCCAGCTGCCCTTTTCTTAAACTATATCTTTCATCTCATGTATCATTTTTACCCATACCATCCCCAAAAAGTACTCCAATTTCAAAAAGGATCGAGTGCACCTTAGCAATAACTCACATACCAAGGAAGAGTTAAGAGGCGTTGTTTAGGCTTCAAGCATTGGGGCTCATGGAGCCGCTGCTCCTGCATGCATTGACTCATTGTGCCTCGATTTCATAACACTGTGTTGTGATGTGGGGCAAAACGTGAAAAACTAAGACAGGATACATTACGAAATAGAGGGAGTATATGAATTTTTAGAAGAAATTTGTCCTGGTTCTACACCATATATATCCAACTACATGGCTAAGAGTTATGACGGTTTTGTTGCACAAGAAAAGCATGGGAATTCTGAACCGCGGGATTGAATTCAGTCATTCCTACATAACAAACGTTTAAATACATTTGGAAGACCAACTATTCCTATTTGCACTGCAAGTTCAAAACAAAAACAAGTGCATATTTCCTGCCATTGATATGACAGTGTGAAATTATCACATTTGCAGTAAGATTGTGTCTATTTTCAAGAAAATTGTCTCCCTAGAAAAATACCTTCAGCATATTGTAGCACCAAATGTAGAGCTCATGCATTAACAGGGTCTCTAGAAGCTAGGCCATCTTTCATGCTACTATTGCATACTCCATCCTCTCAATGAAGTTGACCATCCCCACAAGTTAGAGTAGGCTTTGCGGTAACTTCACCATTGATGTCATCTGATTTTTCAAGCGCCGAAACTGGAATGCCTGCCCCATTAGAGCTCTCGACTATAGCACCCACTTCAACTGTTGCAACCTTAACTTCACTCTTATCACTCTCAACAGAATTTGTTTCATCCAGTGATCTCTCTGCTGATACTACAAGATCAACTGCAGAATGACCATTGTCTTTAGTAACAGCAGCAGCATAACTAGTTACACCACCAACAAATGCTTTATTTTTAGTTGCATAGGCATCTGTTGATCTTTCATCTACTAGAACTTCCAAATATTTAACTTCTAGTGAGCTTTGCATATCACCACCATCAGCGACAATAGTTTCGAACTCGTGGTTATCAGGCTTTCGACCCATAGTGACTAAAGGAACTTCAGTATTAGCAGGAACTACACAAGACTTCTTATCCTCTTGAGTATCAAAGCGGCCAGAGATGGAACTGGTGCTGAAATTAGATTCAGGTCTGTCTTTTACGAGAACAGCATCAACAGAATGTACACTAGGTGGGCAATTTTCATATTTCCCAAGCTCATCAGATGAACATGGGCATGGATCCACTGTCATTGGAATAGCCTTTGAATCTGCAGAACTGGAGCTAGATTTATCTTCAGGCTTCTCTTCTACAACAATCTTATCAGCAACGAATGTCAAATATGTTTCTGCATATTTCACTTTTTCCGTAATGTCAGCTAAAGCCTTGCAAGGCATGTCATCTTCACTTATATGCAAATTAACATCAGCTATGGAAACTGGAGAAATAGTTTCTTCAGTTTTTTCTTCAGAAACAGGAGGAAGGTTAGATGCCAAGCCTGAAGAGCCCTCAATCAAAGCACAAGTGTCATGATCCTTAGTTTCAGGATGACCACCCACAGCAAATTCTTGAGAAACATAAACAGGTGTAAGGGATCCACTTGCTTCCCCAAACGTTTGGGAAGCTGTCTTGTCACATTCAACGGCATTAACTGCATGAATAGGGAGCAATGTTGAAATATAAAACTACAGATTTACAATACTCATAACAGGGAAATCATGGAAAACAATGCTCAAAATAGTTTGGATTTTGACCTGTCACAGAAGTAGTTTGTCGATTCACTTGAGCTGTTAGCAACAAGCGCTTCTCCAGAAGACCAGTGCCATGGATAATCAAGAGATTAAAAGACTTCATTTTTTGCTTCTTCATAGGGCCAACAGGCTTAAAACCAAAAACTGTAGTCCAGGTCTTCTGCATTTCGGGTATGGCAGGTATTACTAGTCTTCGAACATTGAGAGAGCAAAGGGCCTACAGAAGAATCAACCCTAAAACATGTTAGAAATTCATGTGAAACAAAACAATGCAAACACAGCTATATCCAGTTAGAAGGACTTCCTCAGCTGATAAACACAAAGCTTAAAGCCTTAAACTTGACTTCGTAAGTAAGCAGTAAGTATGAAAAACCAATATCAATCCCTTAATCCAACAACTAAAACTCAATACACTTGATGCTTTTTCTAAAATGACTCCTGTCGCTCATTAAAAATTAAGACAAATTAATGCAACTCCATAACGCATGTCTCCGTTACACGGTCACCATTATGCAACAGTGCTACAAGGATGCACACCTATAACCAGGTCGCGGAACCTTTCCGGGAGAAGCTTCTACCTTCCATTAGGTCATAACCAACGCAGGGTGCCAGGATTGATTTCCTGGTAGATAGGCAATTGGGCCATCGATGTCTGGGATGGCATCGACTAAAAAAGAGGTGCCGGCCGCTTGTGTTGTTTTCATGCGGGGTAAAAAGCTGTGTGCAGCGGCCAACTTTGCTAGCGACCGTAATTATCGTCTACAATTGAAACAGAAGGCGCTCAGATGATTTTTATCTAATTTTTACGATGTTTATTCTTTTTCCCTAAGCGCCGGTATAGTGTTTAGCGTTGAAGATGGCCTTGGGTTCCTCAAAAAAAATTGAAGATGGCCTTGGTAGCTTAGGAGCTAGCAACTGTGCAGTTACGAGTCCAATCCTAGTCACGTTTCCCTTTTTCTGTCCTTTTTCTTCAGATTTTTAAAGTTCAAAACAACTCAACGCAGCTCAAAAAAGCATACTCCCATCATTAAAAACAAAATCCTGGTGCCGACCAGGATTTCTGGTTCCAAGCAGTAACTCTTACAATCATGATTTTGAAATCCAAACCCTGACTATAATGTACAATTTGCAGAACAACTATGCATTCATCAACATGTCTGTCAGTTCTTACTAAAAAAAAACATAGTCAGTTCAGCGCATAGCAGGTATAATAGGTAAGAAATGAAAGGTCGCATATTGAAAGTATAAATCACAAATACAAGCTTGCCCGACAATTAGATGAACAAATCAATCAAGAAAACATACTGCTGTTGTTTACAAAAAATACAGGAACAAATGTACAAGAATATCATTAGCCTACTATAACAGGGTAGAAATTTTCACGGAGATGATCGATGCAAGAAATCTTAATTGCCCAAGGAAAATAGGGGGGAGGGAGGGAGGGGGGGGGGGCAAACCAAATGCCCATATGCACATGTGACATGGCTGTGCAACAAAGATCAGAAACAAATGTCAAACTAAATTACCGATTCAATTGCATTGAGCAGTCGATGGCACATCCCTTGGCCCCGATACATGCCCCTTGTGCCTATGAATGGCATTTCTGCTAACTCAGTTCCATGAATCCTGATTCATGTAGAAGAGACAAATTAAGCACTTTAGGGCTGTGAAGTAACATCGATAAATGCAGAACGTCAAAAAATCATGTATCATGCCATCATGAGTACAAGTTGGTCTCAGTGCCTCAAGAATGGCCTACGAATAAATATGTTCATTCTTGGAAAATCAGACATCCAATTGCAATCCAAACTTCAATATTTACTCCCCCCGATCCATATATTAACTATCGCTGATTTAGTACACACTAAATCAGCGACAATTAATATGGATCGGAGGGGATAACAATGAATGATTAACTTCCCATCCTAAACACAAATCTCAGGAGATAGATGTAGTAGGAAAAGTATTAAGTTGAATAATCATGACAGAACTAAAGTAACATAAAATGGGGATGGCTAAGGCTCCGATAATATCACAAAAGGCTATTAATCGAACAAAGTGTAATAGTGTATGCATATAAAAGTTTACCTGACAGTTGCCGCAGATATAACTTCTTCTCCATGCTCCAGAATAAATGTATAGAAGTCACTAAAATTTAAACGATTGAAATCCGACCTGCCATATCATATTACAGGATAAATGACAACCTTAAGAAAGAATGGCCCAGGATGCTCTCGAAAAAATTAAATTCTTACTGCACATAGGCACAATCTGCTGATCTTTCTTACTGATGCACGTATTTTCCCGGAAAAAAACATGTGCTTATGGACTTGGAGTAACAATGAAGACTAAGAAAACAAATACTCAGCTTCTGAATGTATTACGAATTCCATCCTAAGTGCACCTAGTGTTGGATAATCATACAGCCAGGGACTTGGGACTAACAGAAGGATAAGGGAATAACATTCATGGCTGCTGGGTGTATATAACTTCCATTCTAAGCACAGCTACTTCTGGGAAATCATATATATTCATACATATAGCCACAAAAGAATCATTTCATTCACCTTGCATCGTTAAAATAAATCATTCAGATTTTTTTCTCATTGTATACTTACCCACAATTGTATACGACATTGTGAATTATATTAATCCCACTTCTCTCATCAATACGTGGCAAAAAGCACTCATTCATAACTGAGAAAGCAACAGCTGTCTTTGAGTTGCAATATACCAATTCTGCTTTCCTTTTCATGGGTGCAGCCTCACTTTCAGCAAAACAGCGAACCAGACTCCAGGAAAATCCGGCTTCCATATTATTCTTGAACCCAAGAAGCTTTTTTAGTCGTTTATAAATCTGTGTTGTTACGAAGAACAGAATAGCCTTAGTGCCCATGCAATCAGAATGAACACAAGAATTTAAATAATAACAAATACTCCCTCCGTTCCTAAATATTTGTCTTTGTAGAGATTTCAAATGGACTGCCACATACGGATGTATATAGACATATTTTAGAGTGTAGATTCACTCATTTTGCTCCGTATGTAGTCACTTGTTGAAATCTCTAGAAAAACAAATATTTAGGAACGGAGGGAGTACGACATTTTCACCAAGGCGGCGCACCAATTAATGTAATCAATAAGTATAGGTTCTCCAAATTGATGCGATATGAAAAAATATCAGAGCGATTGAGATCTATGGATATATTATTAACTTGATGAGATTTGTCAATATCGTGCTTCTATAGAACCTCTCAAGAGTGAATTTGACCGGACATACACAAGAACAAAGTAATAATGAGAAGATAATGATAACGATTACGACAAGCAATTCTACATGCCAGCCAGGAAGATTCAAAATGATAAGAACAAGCAGTTAAGCCATAAAACTTAAAATGCACCACATTAGAGATCTGAAGAGTGAATTTGACCGGACATACACAAGAACAAAGTAGCAATGAGCAGATAATGATAACGATTACGACAAGCAATTCTACATGCCAGACAGGAAGATTCAAAATGATAAGGACAAGAAGTTAAGCCATAAAACTTAAAATGCATCCAAAAATTAGAAACATATATTAAGAGGTGGTGTGTGCAACCGTAACTACATATTCTGCAGACAGTACAAGTTCAGAGGTATACACTATGGTGTAATAAATAGCCAAAAACATCAATTTCACAAGAAACAAAAGTAGCCAAAATCATAATTTCATCACTGGATTCGATGTGGCATATTCCCAGCATACAGAATTAGCCTAAAGTGATCTTTAGTTGCCACCAAAAGAAAAGAAAAAAGGTATTAAGAGGGGCTAAGAAATGTGAACAAGCCAATACAGGTTGGTTGAAGTTTTTTTTCTATATACTGAGATACAAGACGTAGGGGCTGTTTGGTTCTAGGCCTAGCATTGCCACACTTTGCCACACATTTTTGCCAAGCTTGCCTGAGGTTAGTTCATCAAAATGAGAGCCACAAGTTGGCAAGACTAAGAAAATCTTGCCACATGTTTTGTGTGTATGCCATGTGGGGTCCAAGTGTGGCTTGCCTAAGGTGTGGCTTGAACCAAACACTCACCTAAGTTGGTCAAACTTGCCTAACCTTAGGTGTGGCAATCTTTGGCAAAGTTAGTCACAAACCAAACAGCCCCGTACTTCAGCTTTGACTTGCCAAATTATCAGCAAAATTGGTTTTTTGTTCAGTTAGGGCTCAACCTAGAACCTGTAACAATGGAAATTGACAAGGGCTGGATGCGTTGCTCTCTTCCACTATAAAAAAATGTAAACCATTGAAGCCTGTGAAAAGTAACACTAAGTGTGCTAACCATAGTTAGCATAAGCAAGCAGGCAAATGTTGCTGTGGCAGAATGGAAGGGGACAACAACTGATCAATTAACAAACTGGTCCAGGCACATACCAAGTAATTATTGCCAAAAACCGAGAACAGATAACAATTATGTATTTCATACCTTTCTACATCCTGGGCTGCAGAAGTGATCAATGGAGGCACCGGGTGGGGTAGAAACGGAGTCCCTCTCAGTTCCAGGTGTACAAACCTGGTGATCTGAAAAACAACAATGTGTAAGAAATTGCCAGAGTGCACAAACTTGTGTGTGTGACCGCGTGCAACCAAGCACGTGTGTGTTGAGAGGGTTGAGCCTTACATTTTCTTGAACATTGCAAGCAAGAAAGCAACTCAGTGGAAGACGGTGTCATTTCTTCAGCAGAGCTGCAGAATTTGCATATACAGCTACGACAATACCAATCTCCAGAAGGCATCTGCAGAGGCATTTAGCACAAATATAAATATCAGCATAAAAGCATGAGAGAACAAACAAAAGAGACATTACGAGAAAGAACTAAGTAAAATAAATAAATCAGCATAGCATCCTAGCAAGCAACTCTTTTAAAAGTGCTGGGGCTCAAATCAACTGGAAGGCTATAAGTGATAGCAAAAGTGTCCAGATAATTGTTAACCCAAATACTTGTATGTTCACCTCGATTCCTAAGCAAGCCACATGAAAAGTTGAAGTACAGCGATCGCAGCAGAGCAAGTCACCGCCATCACCACAAATACCGCAAGTATCATCATCAGGATCATCAGCAGGATCTATCTTGTAAAATCCCTTCTTTTCATGTTGTGATTGCTTATCCCATGCATCAAGTAAGCATTGCAACAATGGAACCCCGCCATCTTCTAGGAAGATATTTGCATAAGGCTGATGCTCTTTTGAACCAGCATGAAGTTCAAACTTAGCAGCTGTGAGAATCTTGGAACAGCATCCGCAGTAAATACCATTCCTGGTAATTCTACCATCTAATATTGCCTGTGTTCCTTTTTTGTTCATGTATTTGACCTTCGCATCTTGTGAAACAACCCCCAGATCTATCATCCACGATAAAACCGTCCTCTTCCATTTATATGGAACATAGTTACCCATGCCTTCCATATTACGAGCACCACCATGGACAAGAAGTGCACATCCCAGATGCTTGGCTTTTACCTTCTCTTTGTTTTTCTGATACTTGTTTCTAGAACTTCTACCAGCAGAGGCACCTTTTGAGTTCCTGCTTCTGTTGTCCCCTCCCTTCTCAGCAGAATGTTCTTTTTTGCCCTTTCTTTTCCGCACAATTCTTTGTAGCATTGCTAGGTCCTCTTTTGATATGGCATCAAAGGAAGCATCTGCAACACCTGGTCCACCTGTAGGGTTCTCATCCTGTGAACTTTTCACTTGCTCTTGGAACACTGCATAAGCCTTTGTGATTGACCAATAGCTACTACCTTGTGGAGAAACATACACAGAATCTTCATAATCTTTATCTTTCCGAGGCCTTAGATCAATTGTCCATCCGTTATGTAATAGTATACCTTTAATCTGATCCCGGAGTTTCTGCTTAAGTGCACTACGAGGTCCTCCCCTTGGTTTCTTCATCATGACATGCTTCTTGGGAGCAGAATCAGATGTGCCTTGCAGATCAGTGACTTCCAGTTTTACTTTCTTGGATAAATTCTCTGGTGAACCTTTATGCTGAAGCAATCTCTTCTTCTCATTTTTGTGTTCACCAAGTTCACTTTTCTCATCTTTCAGGCTTGGTGAGGGCTGATGATTGCCTTGTGAGGAGATCTTCGGCTGCACCTTTGAACTTTTCTGTTTCACAGTATGGCCTGAAGAAACTCCCACTACGCTTGGATCGCTTCTCCTCAATATGACAGAGGAGACCAGCTTTCCAGTAACTTTCTTCCCACCATTTAAATCCCGCTTTTGGGACTCGATGAGAGCACTGCTTTTATCCTTATCCTGTTCATAGCCAGTAATGGTCTCTTCATCCACCCTACTGTTCCTCGACAGAATCTTGCCAGCAACAGCTTTTAAATCCACCATACAGTTCTTAGTCGCGACCTTGTCATCGCCACTTCCTGTATCCATCTTACTGGTCTTCATCAAAATCTTGCCATCACTGGTCTCCCCCTCCAACTTAATGTTCTTGGGAATAAGGTTTTCATCAGTGTTTTCTCTGACCATCGTATTGTTCTTCGGAAGAAGCTTTAAAACACCACTCTTCGTCGGAATCTTGCCATCCCCAGCCTCCACCTTAACATTCTTTGGCAGAGTATTGCCATCACTGGTATCCCCATCAACATTCAACTTCTTCGGCAGAATCTTGCCATCGCTGGTTTCCCTGAGCACCTTATCGTTCTTTGGCAGGATCTTCAAAAGGCCACTTTTCCCTTGAACCCTTATAACTTCCCCTTGGACAGACCCAGCCAAGCTAGCCTTGTCAGTCTTCAGCAGTATGTGTTTCTCATGTTTCAGTGATCCTACTGGCCTCCTCTTGACATCCAAACTTGAGTCCTGCTCCTTGAACTTTGCCTTCGTCTCCTCCCCACATTCCTGTCGGTCAGAGTCAACCGAGTTGCTCATGTCAGTCTTCAACGGCTTGTGTTTCTTACGTTTCAGTAGCTCTACATGTCTCCTCTTGTCATCCAAGCTCGATACCTGCTCCTTGACCTTTGAGCCAATGGTTGCCTTCATCTCCACCCCACCTTTCTCATCAACTCGTCCAGCCCTTACCTCGGGCTTCTCGAACCGCCATTTTGGGAACCCTGGACGCAGCATTTTCCCTACAGTTACATCCTTTGAAGCACTTCCACCGTTTCCAACAGCACCAACTTTGGCATCCTCGATTTTGCTCCTCTTGGAGTCAGGCTGTGAGCTACTCCTGCTGTTCTTATCTCCCTTATTCTTCTCTGGATAGTCTCCTTGAGTGGACTTGACCCTGTGGAGCTTGTCAGCACTAAGAGGCACCACTTTCTCCTCTGACAGGTCATCACCATTTCGACTGCTGGCACTGTTAAGTTCATCTCCCTTGTTCTTCTCTAAACCATCTCTTTGAGTAGTTTTAGCCCCAGGAAGCTCAGAACTAGGAGGCACCACTTTCTCCACTGATTGATCACCGTTGCCTAAGGCGGCATTAGGCTCGTCAGACTTGTGCCGCGTCAAGAGGCAAGATTCATCCGCTTCAGAGTCGCTGGACTCCAGCAGCAGCTGTCTCTGTCTCTTCCGCCGTTTCGGCGCCACCACGTCCCCCGAGCCACCATGTTGCCGGTCCGAACCCATCTAAAACCTCCTGAAACCGATCCGAGAGCTCAAACTTGTCGCTCGAAATCCATTGCCCAACGCTCCACCCTGGATCAAAAACCACACGTCAGAAATTTTCTCAGCACCGAAGCTATCCGCGATAAACCCTCGACCGAATTACCGCCCAAAATTGGCAAGGGACGTTCTGGATCGGAATTCAGCGTGATGGGGCTCACCTGGATCGGGGCGGGGGCGCGGGGCGGAAGCGAGGGAGAGGTTGTGTTGCGGCTTCGAGGGATTAGGGTTTCAGGGACGGCGAGGCAAGGGGATTCGGGGTGCGGGGGGAGAAGAGGAAGACCACGAGGCGATGCGCCGGGGTTGTCTGGCTGGCCGGTTCACCTGGTCCTCGCTCTCGCCGTCGGGAGTCCGGCTGGGTCTGCGGATTAATATTGGGTTCGGAGAGGGTGTTCGATACTAATTTCGATTGGATCGTTGTCTTATGCACATAGGACCCTGTGGAATACATGATTCCTGTGTCGGTTGAGTGTTGGGGGTTTCCGACTTCCCCCTCTTTGTCAACAAGGATTTTTTTTTCTAAGTATCAACACAATGTTATTGTAAAGAATGATTTGGTGCATCGATAATTGATTG
The DNA here is from genome assembly GCF_018294505.1 of Triticum aestivum. Taxonomy (NCBI): domain Eukaryota; kingdom Viridiplantae; phylum Streptophyta; class Magnoliopsida; order Poales; family Poaceae; genus Triticum; species Triticum aestivum. The sequence goes on from NC_057799.1 coordinate 249,158,864, forward strand.
ATCGTGCACTAGGCATATATATATATATATATAGGTACAAGGGTGTGACCGGTATCTTGTCTCCTAAGATACACGTACATACAGAGGGAGACGGACACTACGGTACTGCATACGAAACCCAGACCTACGTACATGTACTCATGTTCAACACCCCCCGCAGTCGAAGCGTCGCCGTTGACGCAGAGACTGGACCGAAAGCCCTCGAATGCCGAGGTGGGTAGTTGGCGAACTGTTGATCGGTGGGCGCATGGAGAACGCGAACACAACCAAGTGCGACGTGCTCCCTGACGAAGTGTATGTCGAGCTCAGTATGCTTCGTCCGTCGATGATAGACAGGGTTGGCGGCGAGGTACACCGCGAAGACGTTGTCACAGTAGACAAGCGTCGCCTTGGTAACCTCACATAGCAACTCCTGAAGTAGCTGTCGTAGCCAAGAGCACTCCACGACGGCGTTGGCCACAGCCCGGTACTCAGCTCAGCGCTCGATCGTGAGACTGTGGGTTGTCGTTTAGACGACCACGAAATCAGAGAGAGCCTGATGAGGACATCAATACCATTGTTACACCCATAGCCCCTGCTACTATACATGCTGGACCGATTACTAGAGCTCGTGCATGCCAATTAAATTATGAGGTACTTTCTTTTCTTGGTAATGATTCTAATGTTCATGAGAATATGATGCTGCCTAAATTGGATACATTTGTTTTGCTTACAAATGAAGGGCCTAGCTTGGAGAAGGATGAACATTGGAGCAAGAACAAGCATGGAGTTGATGGTATGCGCAAGGGAGACAAGAGCAGAGTTTTAAGTGATGATTTCAGGACTTTGAAGCCACCATAATGAGTGCATGAAGCCTTGAACGAAATATACAAGATGCCACTTCATAATTTTTGTGCAGAGGCTATTCTAGGTGCTGCGTCACCTTATTTTTGGGCCAGACCCATGTATTTTCAAAATACTTGAATATAGGCCGTTTTTAGAGTCCGTATGTGTGGGGAAGCAAGAGTTAGGGTTGGTTTCGGACCCCTCCTCTAAGGGCCACGAAATTCCCCCCCTCTTCCTCCATATATACAGCCCTTAGGGCATCGTTTAGACTTTGGGTTTTGTTTAGATTAAAAGTTCGTCATAGCTGCAACTTCGCGTACTTCGTTTGTGTTCAACGACCAGACAAAGGCGTCACAGAACCCCACCTTGATCAATAAAGCTTTCCTCTTATATTCGCAATATCCAGATTGCAATCTTAGTTTCTTGCTTGTTCTTCGTTTGCCTGCAGGAAACAGACCTTCGTGGTTCGGTTGATCGTGCTCCGGCATGGTCAATAACCTTTCGGAGTTGGTTTAGCGATTGCTAAGGCACGACGTCCTCGCACGTTCGTAGTCGGATCGTCAAAGTCGACTTCCTCCAAAACGATAGCCACCATCTCATCGAAAGATGGGACACCTTTGCCTCTATCAAGTGGTATCAGATTTTCAGGTTGCTCGGTGAGTTTTCACAGTTTTTCGTAGTTTAGATCGAGTCTGTTCTTCATACCTACAGTCCACAAAAAGCCACAAAAAAATTAGGGTTAGTTCATCATATCCGAACCAGTCTGAGTCTTTGCATAGTCTTTTCAGTATTTTGCTTTGTTGAATTTGCGGTTGCATCATCGTGTCAAGTTGCTGGTCCTAGCATCTAGTTCCCTTGAGTTTCGAGTTCTGTTCACAAGTTGTCACGCCGCCACCGCACCATCGTCATCGCTCCTGCCATATACCGCCACCACCAACATATTCCTTACCGCTGCCATATACATCCGCCTGTCCACCACCAATCTGATCCACATATACAACCAATCCGAGTCACACATACATCCCCCTGTCCACCACCAATCTGAGTCCACATATACATCCGCCTGTCCACCACCAATCCGAGTCCACATATACATCTACCTGTCCACCACCAATCCACTTTTATTTTCCGTTTCGTGTTTCCTTGCCTGAGTAGGTTTCGGAAAAGAAAAAAATTATTTCGGCGACCAAAAATATTTTTCCCTATCCTATTTTTAGGTCTTTCCGAGTCTTTTCAGCCATGTGCCATCATAGTGATTTTTTGTCGCACTTTTTCGTCGTCGCTGCCCTGATTTCTGAAAAAAATAGTCAAAAAGTTCCGTGCCCATCCTGTCATTTTGACGTGGGAAGAGTTTTGAGACACTCGCCATTATAGTGATTTTTCGCAAAAAAAAGAGCGCAAAAAAAACAGAGCGAAAAAGAAAAAAAATTCCAAGAGTGTACTTTTCCTTTGTTTACGTGCAGCGCCGTGATTTTATTAGTGTTCTAGGCTCGCGTCTCTAGCATGGTCTAGCCTATGACCAGCACAGTACCGTCGTTGAGCGTTTATTCAACTTTGCATCTCTGAATTGATTATTGCTGACCCTTTTAGCTACCATATTATGTGCCTTCCTAGCTCCACATACATCTACGTCGTGTGTTGACTCTCCCTGGTAATCGCTCTATCCAAGTTTTGAGAGTTTTGACTACAACGGTTGCCGATCACCGCCTGCTGCTGGGTAAGAACTGGTAAGAATTTGAGATTTGCTTGACGGATTTGTGACACCCACCACCACCATTTTCTAGTAGTCTGTATGATCATATTCTTGTGTGTTTCTATTGCTACTAACCATGGCAGGATCACAAGTCGATGAGACTGACTGGGAGAACATGACGAATAAGGAGTTGCATGATAAATTTCAGCAAATGATGACTGAACATGTGCAAGATGTGCTGAACAATTTTGAAGAGGCCATGGATAAGATAACTGGCCTTGAGAAGACGTTCGAAACGAAGCTTGATAACAGATATAATGAACTGCTTGCGCGTCTTCCACAACCACCACCGGTTGCACCTGCCGCACCTCTACAACAACAACAACAACAACAACAACAACAACAACGACGACGACGACGACGACGACGACGACGACGACGACGACTACCTCCACGTCGCGAACCAGCCCTCCACCGAGTGAGCCGTGTCCCTCTTGAGCCTGGCCAAACTGTTAGTGCTGCTGTTGATACTTCTGTGGCTCCTGCTGATGAGGAGGAGGATGATTATGCGGGAGATTACGAGGATGAGGTTGATCAAAATCAGACCTACGTGCAACCACCAGCACCAGGTCGTCCACATGCAAATAATCACAATGGTAGGGCTGCATTACCAGCTCAGGTACGAGATCATGACCATCTTCCTAAACTAAAATTGAATATTCCACCATTTGAGGGTAGATATGTTCCTGATATATATCTTACTTGGGAGTTAGAAACCGAAAAACGTTTTACATGTTTAGAATATCCCGAGGAGAGACGTGGTGCTGCTCCACTTTGTGCTTTCACTAGTTTTGCTTGTGTGTGGTGGTTTGAACATCGTAGATTATATCCGAATAATATTCTAACTACTTGGGCTGCTTTGAAAACGGCTATGCGTACTCGTTGGGTTCCACCATATTATCAACGTGAATTGCTTCAAAAATTGCAGCGTTTAAGACAAGGAAAAAATTCTGTAGAGGAATATTATCAGGAATTACAAACTGGCATGATTAGATGTGGTATTGTTGAGGATAATGAAGCTATTCTTGCACGTTTTATGGGTGGATTAAATAGAGAGATTCAAACCATTCTAGAGTATAAGGAGTATAATAATATCACTCGTTTATTCCATCTTGCTTGTAAAGCTGAACGTGAAGTGCAGGATCGACAGGCATTGGTGCGAACTAACTTTTCTGCAGGTCGACCTTCATCATGGACACCATGTGCATCCTCTACTTTCACTGCACCATCACCTCCATCAGGTGCCACCTCCAGCCATGATACAAGAAAGCAGGCACAACCACCACTATCTGCCAAGAGCACACCTGTCGGGCCTGCATAGAGCTCTTCTTCTTCTTCTTCTTCTTCCATGGCATCAACAGGGCACACAAGTGATATTATTTGTCGTCGTTGTAAGGGAAGAGGTCATTATGCGAGAGAATGCAAATCTTAGCATGTGATGATTGCTACTGGGGATGGTGGGTATGAGTCCACTAGTGACTATGATGAGGAGACTTTGGCTCTTATTACACGTGAAGAACACGGTGGAGATGATTCTGATCATGAGACGTGATAAATGGCTCCTGAAGATGCTGACAGGTATGAATGTTTAGTTTCTCAACGTGTTTTGAGTGTGCAGGTCGCACAAGCTGAGCAAAATCAGAGGCATAATTTGTTCCATACAAAGGGAGTTGTGAAGGAACGTTCTGTTCGTGTCATCATAGATGGAGGGAGCTGCAACAACTTGGCTAGCATGGATATGGTGGAGAAGCTATCTCTCACCACAAGGCCGCATCCACATCCTTACTACATCCAATGGTTCAACAACAACGGCAAGGTTAAGGTAACACGTACTGTTCGTGTGCACTTTAGTATCTCGACATATGCTGATTATGTTGATTGTGATATGGTACCTATGCAAGCATGTTCCTTATTACTTGGTAGACCATGGCAATTTAATAAAAATTCTATACACCATGGTAGAAACAATCAGTATACTCTTGTTCATAAGGATAAAAATATTACTTTGCTTCCTATGACTCCTTATTCCATTTTGAAAGATGATATTAATAGAGCTAATAAAGCAAAATAGGAGAAAAATAAGAGTGAAAATTAGATTGTGGCAAAAGAATTTGAGCAACAAATGAAACGATGCGGTGCATCCTACGATTATCCCCATGTACACTTCGACTACTCCCCAAGCCCCAAGAGGACATACGATAAGACCTCGACCATACGCCATTGGACACAAGGTGAACTCACTCCTCTTTGAACCGTCACTTTCCACATATGAGACATGGCTACTACCTCATGCATGGACCTTGCATATACTTAGGTACAACCAAGATGACCATGGAGGATCCAAGGACCAAGGCCAAGCATGGAAGAGGAGAAGGAAGAAGAATAACAGACAAGATAGGACTTGCCCAGATCATCCGGACCCCCAGCCGGACGATCCGGACCAAGCCCGGATGATCCGGACCCCCACCCGGACGAGCCGGGTAATGTGCCTGAAGCCTGCTCGATGAAGCCGGAACATCCAGACGGTCGCCCGGATCATCCGGACCCCCAACACCCGGATCATCCGGGCCACCATTCGGATCATCCGGACCCCGCCTGCGTGCGTGACTTGGGCCGAAGCCCGTGTACCCCTTCGCCCCTCACTTAACCCTTCGTGGCTTAGAATACATATACTCCTCCCCTCCTCCATTTGAGGGTTAGCATAGGTTTAGCTCATATGTGAGGATAGCTTTTGCTCATCCATACGGATCTACTCCTCAAGAGAGATCGCGGCCCCTCTTCGGAGAAGATCCACGTTGGATTCAAGACCCCCTCTTGGGTGGCCCCATCAAGCCCTCCTCATGGAGAAGAACCGGTTACCCTATGCATCGTCCTTTGTTGGTTTTGGATCGTGTGATCTCTATGTGTACTTGGATCTAGCATATGTGTGACTATCTTGTTGGTTTGAGAGATCCTCTTGTGTTTTTCCTCGTTTTCCCCTCGTGTTCTTCGTGTTCTTAGTCGGGATCTGCTCCTTTCGTGAAAGATCGGTCGTTTAGGGTTCCACCCTACATCATCTTGGATCAGAGCCAGCTTGCTCATGATCATCTTGGATCAGAGCAAGGTTGATCACGAATTTGGAGCCCCTACCCCTCTTTTTCTAGCTTTCTTTTGCTTGATTTCGTCCTAAATTCGAAAATCCCCACCGAAATAGCCCCAATTTTTTGTGATTTGTTGGTTTTGATGATGTTTTGTTGATTTTGATCCATGGATTTGCTTGGTTTCGAGTGGATCTAGCATCTCCCCAAGTTTCCCCACCTTCCATCCACAAGATCTCCTCAAATTTGCCCCGAAAATCCCCCATTTCCGCCCAAAAATTCGTCCCCGAGAGGAAATCCCGAGCAGTTTGACTTGCCCGGATCATCCGGACATCCCCCGGATCAGCTGGACGCCCCCCTGGACGTTCGGATAACCCAGGCACCCGAATACCCGAACCGGAGCCGACGAACCCGGATCATCCGGTAGTACACCCGGATCATCTATACCTAGCCCGGATCATCCGGACCTCCTCCCGGATGTCCGGCTAACCCTGAAACTGACTGTGCTGAATTTTTGTTTTGTCCATAACTAATTCATCCGGAGTCCGTTTTTGACGTTCTTTAGCTGTTTTGAAGCTATTGACACCCCCCATCCCACAAAAATACCACCAACATCATTTGACTCCATCAAATTTTTGGAACTTTGGCATCTTTGCCTAGGGCTTCCACCATATCATCCGCATTACCACCATCGACTTCCGCAACCTAACCCATTTTGTTCCCCATAGAATTAGTGGTTGCTTGAGTAGTGATTCGAGTCTCCTAAGGTGTTTCGGCTACTTAGGGACTATTGCTTCTTCATAAACCACCACCACCACTTCCGCGGGGGATTGGATGATTTGCCCCACTTTACAAGGGGTTGGATGATTTGCCCTTTGATTGTCTCAATGACAGTGGCCCCGGGCCCCACCCGGTAGCCTCTCAGGGGGGCGCAAATGATCCAATGGAGAAGTAAAGTGGGGCAAAAGATCCAATTTCTCCCACTTCCGCATAGGCTTGCCCACCATACACTTCCGCCACCTCAACTTAACCCAATTTTGTTTGAGTTGTGAGTTGTGTCTCCTAAGGTGTTTCGGCTACTTAGGGACGGTGACCTTCAACTCCGACTCACATAACCCAATAACCCTCCACCCCCGCATTGAGCTTCCACAAAACCACCACCGCATTCCCACTACCACCATTTGACATTTGTCCTTGAGATTTTGAGTTGTGGTTTTTCCGTTTCCTAAGGTGTTTCGGCTAATTAGGAACGGTTCTAGATCAAGAACACCGCCACTCATCATCACAACGGACGGTAACCTCGACGACATCATTCTATATTCCCCTTGCCATTGCATTGATAACCCCTAGCCCATTTTGCGTTACTTGCCTATCAAGAATAGCCATTTGAGTATTGCCCGGCAACATTACTTGTGCACATTAGTGATCATCCCTTCCATTGCATACATATCATATCATATTGGTATCATCATATCATCCCTTGTGTCACAAGATTGTTCCCGCATATACACAATTGCTATCTTGGTTTGTGCATTTCACAAAGTGGCATACAAAAATAAGAGAATAAGCTTTTAAGCAAAAGAGAAAGAGCAAAGAAGCTTGGAAGCAAGTGCCATAGCATCATACCACATTGCACATAAGATTGTCATATCAGATCATCTTGGATCATCTTGAGAAGAACACCGGGAACATCATACACATAGCATACTTGGGATAGAACGCTCATACATTTTGCATCTTATAGGTTGTGCACAAGTGTCGTATCCGCCTATTGAGCAATCGTGCTAGCGTCTCTCTTGAGTTGTGCAACACGAGCGTTTTCCGTGGATCCCACATTTTGTGCTCATTCCTTGGTTGCACGACCCCATTTATCTATCCGTGTGTGTGTTTCCGTGTCCCACATATTGCTATTGGTCTACTTGTTTCACTTGCGAATTTGTGAATCTCTTTCAACATTATTGACTCTTGCTAACATTTTACATCAAATTTTTTGTGCCACTATCCTCACCGAGCTCCACCATAAGCCTTATTTGTGTAGGTGTGAGAAATTGACAAGATCGGTACCAATTGTGCTATTTCCTTGTTACACTATTGAGTGATCATTGATCCATCATCAACATCGGTCAAGGTACATTTGGTATAAGTTCTTCTCTTTCTCCCACTCATATTTGCTCGAGTCTTGTGATGGATAGGAAAAGCATTTCATCTCCGGTCTTCGACAACAACAACGGCGTGAACAACTACATCACCAAAGCGTCCATCTTCGATCTACAACAACAAATGCAAGGCGCACAATCAAGATTGCGAGAGCGCATCGAGAACATCTCCTTCGACATACGACACTCCGAAGCAAGGAAAAGGGACTACATCGACAACAAGCTTTCCGCACAAAAGGAGGAGCAAGATGCAAGGATGGAGGAGATCCGGACCTTGTTGATCAACCGTTCTTCCCTTCATCATCCTCAAGGCGGCGACGTTCAAGTCACAAGTCTTCGGAGCGCCAACAAGATGCTAGCGCAAGTCATCCACGTCCACATCTCCATGGCGACCACCATCATGTTCGTGATCCACATCGTCATGAAGGGCAAGTCACCTCCAAGCATCACGTGCATGACGACGACGAACGACATCTACTACGAGCTCAAGCGCGACAACGACATCTACTACGAGCTCAAGCGCGACAACGACATCTACTACGAGCTCAAGCGCGACAACGACATCATCAACATGAAGATGCTCGCCAAGCACAAATGCACAAGTCCCAACAAGCACCACTTCACGCCAAGTCCACGCTTCATGAGAAAAAGAGAAGACCGCGAGACGAGCACCACCAAGACGGAGCTACGGCTACCACCACCACTTCGGCATCTTCGCCAAGTGATATCAAGGCATCTTCGCCTTTGGACGTACGACATCTTTTCCTACTTCCCATGAGTTTGCCTACATCGACATCTTCAACAACGAGGTGACCAACTACGAGCGCCCGCGACACTTCCATCTCCAGAAGCCCCTCAAGAGAGATGGCCGAGCATGGGAAATTCCCTTCGGTCATGGAGACGAGCTACGAGGTGTCACATCATATGGGCCTCCAACAACAAGACGGTGACAAGAAGGTCGAGCACGGGACATCCCCTTCGACCACAGCGACGAGCACGAACCTCTTCAACAACATGAAGACGGCGCCCATATTGGACTCATACTCCGAGTCAAGCTACGAGACCGCACATGAGACCTTATCTTTGGTCTTGGAGGAGAGTGATGATGTGCCATCTTCGGCCTTCATCCACGGCTACGACTACGACATGATTGACCATGGAGACATTTGCACCAACATCTCTCCGACACCCACATATGAAGAGATGCCCCAATTCCCATGTGAGGAGAGCCACCCCAACATGAGTGATATGAGTGACTCCACCATATGTGACTTTGAGTGCATTTCCTATGAGAGGATGAGTGTGACCACCACTAGCCCCACACATGAGAGCATGCCACACATCCTATGTGAGGTTGAGAGCCATTTGAGTGACTCCACCAACCATACAAGTGAGATCATCCAAGAGGGAGTGAGTGAGCCACAACACTTAGTGAGTGAGGTAGTAGAGACGGCATGTGAGGCCACTATGATTTCTAATGACTCAACCTCTACTCCGAGTGTGTTTTCTTCTTTGGTGTGTAACGCCCACGATGCGGCTATATCTCCCACGTGTCGAGGCACGACTTAGAGGCATAACCGCATAGTGGTTTTGTCGCAAGAAGGGTCATCTTCACACAATCCCATGTAATGAACAAGAATGGGATAAAGAGTTGGCTTACAATCGCCACTTCACACAATACATAAATATCATCATACATCATCCAAAATACAATCATATAGACCGACTACGGTCAAAATCCAGATGAAAATAAGATAACCCCAAATGCTAGATCCCCGATCGTCCCAACTGGGCTCCACTACTGATCATCAGGAAAAGACACATAGTAACGACCACGTTCCTCGTCAAACTCCCACTTGAGATCGATGCCATCATCTGCACTGGCATCGTCGGCACCTGCAACTGTTTTGGTAGAATATGTGAGTCACGGGGACTCAGCAATCTCACACCCGCGAGATCAAGACTATTTAAGCTTATAGGGGAGAATGGTGTAATGAGGTGGAGCTGCAGCGGCAAAAGCATATATGGTGGCTAACTTGCGCAAATGAGAGCGAGAAGAGAAGCAACGGAACGGACGTCATCTAGCAATGACCAAGAAGTGGTCCTGAACACCTACTTACGTCATGCATAACTCAGACCGTACTTCCCGGACTCCGCCGAGAAGAGACCATCACGGCTACACACGCAGTGGATGTATTTTACTTGGGTCAAGTGACAAGTTATCTACAACCGGACATTAACAAATTCCCATCTGCCTCATAATCGCGGGCACGGCTTTCGAAAGATAATACGCTGCAGGGGTGTCCCAACTTAGCCCATCATAAGCTCTCACGGTCAACGAAGGATAAACCTTCTCCCGGAAAGACCCGATCAGTCTCGGAATCCCGGTTTACTAGACATTTCGACAATGGTAAAACAAGACCAGCAAAGCTGCCCGAATGTGCCGACAAATCCCGATAGGAGCTGCACATATCTCGTTCTCAGGGCACACCGGATGAATACTACGTACAGCTAAAACCAATCCTCGAGTTTTCCCAAGGTGGCGCTGCAAGTGGCTCTAGTTTGGACCAGCACTCAGAGGAACACTGGCCCGGGGGTTTAAATAAAGATGACCCTCGGGCTCGCGAAAACCCGGGGGAAAAGGCTTAGGCGGCAAATAGTAAAACCAAAGTTGGGCCTTGCTGGAGGAGTTTTATTCAAGGCGAACTGTCAAGGGGGTCCCATAAATCACCCGACCGCGTAAGGAACGCAAACTCAAGGAACATAATCCCGGTATAACAGTAACTAGGGCGGCAAGAGTGGAACAAAACACAAGGCATAAGGCCGAGCCTTCCACCCTTTACCAAATATATAGATGCATTAATTAAATAAGAGATATTGTGATATCCCAACATATCCATGTTCCGACATGGAACAAACTTCAACTTCACCTGCAACTAGCAACGCTATAAGAGGGGCTGAGCAAAAGCGGTAACTTAGCCAAACAACGGTTTGCTAGGAAAGGATGGTTAGGGGCTGACATGGCTAAAATGGGAGACATGATATAGAAAGTGATAGGTAGCGAGCATGGCAATAGAGCGAACAACTAGCATAGCAAAGATAGAAGTGATTTCGAGGGGTGGTCATCTTGCCTGCAAGATTCTCAGAGTTGTCGAAAGCTTGATCCTCGTAAGCGTACTCGACAGGTTCCTCGTTCACGAACTCGTCTCCCGGCTCTACCCAAGACAAGAACACAAACAAACGGATCCACAATCAACAACGAGAAATGCGCAAGCAACATGATGCAAAACATGTATGATATGCGAGATATGATATGCGATGCATATGCGTGCTCTGGAAGGAAAATGATGAACATGGAAGTAACTTGGCAAACCAAGCATGCCACTGGAAAGATGAGATAATTTCGGTCGAAATCGATATAAAGATCACCGGAAACGGATGCACGGTTTGCAAATGGCAAGCAAAACAAGAATGACACGAATCTGCGATTAACAGCATGATAGCACATAAAATGCAACAAGCAACAATGCTACAGCACCCCAACATAGCAACAAAGCAAATGGCAGTAATCTACAGGAGATGCTTGACAAAGATGAACACTGAGCTACTGCTAGTTCACAACATATCAAGCTCAAACAAGCATGGCAAAAGTGCAAAAGATTACAGGTTCACAGACTTAGTGAAAAACTGGACATGACAGAAATCAGCATCAGGTAGCAATGTTTAGAGCACGAAATCAACATGCTACAAGACCTTAACATAGCAAAACAAGGTATGGCAGTGTTCTACTAAATGCACATGACAAAAATCCCTTACTGACCATAAGCGAAAAAGGACCAGAAGATATGATGGCAAGCATGTAAACATAGCAAGTTTCGTTATCAGGTTTCAGACTTAGCAGAAAACAGAGCATGGCAGAAATATTAATATGTAGGCCTCTTTGTGAGCTTGATGCACTCACTACAGAGCAATGCATGACAAACCAAGCATACCTACAGCAAGATGGCATGTTAATGAAGCTAACCATGGCAAGAAAAATAGCATAACATGTATGGATCAACTACAATAAGCTTGGCAAGATTGCATATCATGTTAAGAATCTGCCAGAAATATTTTATAGCAAAAGTAGAGCAAGATTGAGTCATGCAATGGCACTCCATAATTGCAAACAATTACAGGAATGGATCAACTACCACTATAGATACAAAACATCCTTAATGAACATCTCCAAAATATGCATGGATCTCTCTGTAGCATCAAGTTTACATGACAACAAAATTACAGCAGGCAAGGACTTAGAGAAATCACTGTCCCTGAAATCAGAAATATTACGGGGCCTACTTTGCACGCTTGTGCTAGTCACCACAGAGGTCACAAAAATACATGGACTACACCACTGGAAAGATGGCATGACATACTTCAAAACACATCTAGAGCTCATGCTCAAAAGATGCACAGATTAAATGATACAAAAATGACAAATCTCCAAGTTGTGATAAGAACCAGAGAATAACAGCAACTAGCCCTCTTCCAACAGAGATTTGGGCATCAAGATGACCTCTAATGAATATGGTGCAATTGAACAAAATGAAGAGCATCACGAGGCGAACAATTTGACATATTACACGCGCGAATCGGAGCTACATGCATGGAGTTATCGCTATACGAACAGAGGCACTTGCTGTAGAATTTTGAGGACTTGGAGAAAAATTAGGGCACGGGAAAAAGTCAACGGCAACAACCTCAGATCGGATCGAGCGTTGCTCGTGCTCGCGCTCGGGGCTCCGGCCACCGGAGCTTGCCGGAGGGGAGGAGGAGGCGAGGCCGAAGGAGAGGAGGGGCGGCGCGGCGGCGGGCGGCGGAGACGGGGCCCCCGAGGCGCGGCGGCGATGGCCGGCGGCGGCGGAGCGGCGCGGGGAGACGGGGCCCGAGCGGAGTCGGGCGGCGGCGGCGTGCGCGGGCCAGCTGCGGGCCGGCGGGCCGCGGCATACGGCGCGGGCGACGGCGACACATGGCGGCGGCGGACTCGCAGGAATTTCGTCCGGCCGAAGCGGACGCGTCCGGCGCGGCGCGGAGGGAGTTTCTAGGGTTTCGTCTGCGATTTCGTTTTCGGGATGCCCACATATTTATAGGTAGAGGGAGCTAGGAGGCTCCAAATGAGGTGCGGTTTTCGCCCACACGATCGTGATCGAACGACCTAGAGCATGGAAGAGAGTTTGGTGGGTTTTGGGCTGGTTTTAGAGGGGGTTTTTGCTGGACACTCAAATGGACTTTGCGGATGCCCGGTTAACCGTTGGAGTACCAAACGACCTCCGAATGGAACGAAACTTGACCGGTGGTTTCCGGGTGGTATACTAGGGCCACATGACAAGCCTCGGTCCATTCCGAGAAAGTTTGACACACACACATGAAAGAAAACAAGAGGGGTGCGCCGGAGGAGATAGGAGCGCCGGATTGGAAAACGGACAACGGGGAAAATGCTCGGATGCATGAGACGAACACGTATGCGAATGCAATGCACATGATAACATGATATGAAAATGCATGACAAGACAAAATACAAAACGAAAGACAAAACCCGACAACGGAGGGAAAATCATAACACATAGCCGGAAATGGCAAGAGTCGGAGTTACAAACATGGCAAGTTACATGCGGGGTGTTACATGGTGCTAGGTCTCCTACATGACGACATGCCTTTCCTCGACGATTCCATACCTCCAATGGAGATGACGATGGCCATGGTGGAAGAAGATGCACCCCCACATGGTACCATCAAGTTGCAACCTCACCTACAACACATGAGCGACACTCCAAAGGTAACATAGGTGACAATGCTTCTCTTGTCCCACTAGTGGACTATCTCACCAATGATTGCTTACATGATGTTGATCCACCTATTACCATGCTTCATGCTAGTGCGACTTCCTCATGTCATGACTTACCTATTTATGATGAATATGATGATGAGCATGTTGAGTTGCCAAGTTGTGATGTGACACGTCTCCAACGTATCTATAATTTTTGATTGTTCCATGCTATTATATTATCTGTTTTGGATGTTTATGGGCTTTATTGAACACTTTTATATTATTTTTGGGACTAACCTATTAACCCAGAGCCCAGTGCCAGTTTCTGTTTTTCTCCTTGTTTCAGTGTTTCGCAGAAAAGGAATATCAAACGGAGTCCAAACGGAATGAAACCTTCAGAAAAAGTTATTTTTGGAAAGAAAGCAATACGGGAGACTTGGAGTGCACGTCAGGGGATCAACGAGGAGGGCACGAGGCAGGGGGCGCGCCCACCCCCTCTGGGCGCGCCCTCCACCCTCGTGGGCCCCTCGTGGCTCCCCTTACCGACTTCTTTCACCTATATATTCCCATATACCCTAAAACCTTCGGGGAACAGAATAGATCGGGAGTTCCGCCGCCGCAAGCCTCTGTAGCCACCAAAAACCAATCGGGGCCCTGTTCCGGCACCCTGCCGGAGGGGTGATCCCTCACCGGTGGCCATCTTCATCATCCCGGCGCTCTCCATGACGAGGAGGGAGTAGTTCACCCTCGGGGCTGAGGGTATGTACCAGTAGCTATGTGTTTGATCTCTCTCTCTCTCTCTCTCTCTCGTGTTCTTGACTCGGCACGATCTTGATGTATCGCGAGCTTTGCTATTATAGTTGGATCTTATGATGTTTCTCCCCCTCTACTCTCCTGTAATGGATTGAGTTTTCCCTTTGAAGTTATCTTATCGGATTGAGTCTTTAAGGATTTGAGAACACTTGATGTATGTCTTGCCGTGCTTATCTGTGGTGACAATGGGATATCACGTGATCCACTTGATGTATGTTTTGGTGATCAACTTGCGGGTTCCGCCCACGAACCTATGCATAGGGGTTGGCACACGTTTTCGTCTTGACTCTCCGGTAGAAACTTTGGGGCACTCTTTGAAGTTCTTTGTGTTGGTTGAATAGATGAATCTGAGATTGTGTGATGCATATCGTATGATCATACCCATGGATACTTGAGGTGACATTGGAGTATCTAGGTGACATTAGGGTTTTGGTTGATTTGTATCTTAAGGTGTTATTCTAGTACGAACTCTATGATAGATTGAATGGAAAGAATAGCTTCATGTTATTTTACTACGGACTCTTGAATAGATCGATCAGAAAGGATGACTTTGAGGTGGTTTCGTACCCTACAATAATCTCTTCGTTTGTTCTCCGCTATTAGCGACTTTCGAGTGACTCTTTGTTGCATGTTGAGGGATAGTTATATGATCCAATTATGTTATTATTGTTGAGAGAACTTGCACTAGTGAAAGTATGAACCTTAGGCCTTGTTTCCTAGCATTGCAATACCGTTTACGCTCACTTTTATCATTAGTTAGCTTGCTGTTTTTATATTTTCAGATTACAAAAACCTATATCTACCATCCATATTGCACTTGTATCACCATCTCTTCACCGAACTAGTGCACCTATACAATTTACCATTGTATTGGGTGTGTTGGGGACACAAGAGACTCTTTGTTATTTGGTTGCAGGGTTGCTTGAGAGAGACCATCTTCATCCTACGCCTCCCACAGATTGATAAACCTTAGGTCATCCACTTGAGGGAAATTTGCTACTGTCCTACAAACCTCTGCACTTGGAGGCCCAACAACGTCTACAAGAAGAAGGTTGCGTAGTAGACATCATGATGCTATGCTCCATAGGATATCTTGTGAAAATTCTATTGGTCACATTATGTTTGACAATCCATTAAACTTGTCATATGCTATGAGTGAGATCTCCCATATTGCATCATTTCAATCTCAACATAGTAACTATGCATGCCCCATTAAAATAAATCCCATTTGCACTTATGGCATAGATGACGAGATGATGGTCATTGGCTTTTGTTTTTCATGTGATGATATTGCCATGCTCCCTTTACATGATTTGCACAATTCATCTACTATGCCATGCCATGATCACAATGTTCCAAATATGCATTGTTTTGGATGTTGTCAATATTCTCCATGTGATGTTTCTACAAATATTCATGAGGATACCCCCATAGTTTCCTCATCCAAATTAGGAGATTTTGATGCATTCCATACTTTGCATGATTCCCATAATTGCTTGCACCATATGCATTCCATGAATAACAATGCTCTAGATATTTTCATGATGCATTGCCCAATTTGAGTCTCCATTATGCCATACATGACAACAAAGCTATCATGATGGATGACATGTTTCTATATCACGCATCTCACTTATTTGAGCATTGGCTATTTTGTGCTAACCAACACATGCATGTGCGCATCATGATGGATGATGTGTACATCTACCACGCACACACAATTTTCCCTTCTTTGTCTTGTGTAGGTACTCATGTATACTCGTCAACCTCTCAATCCCAAGAGTTGACGAAACGAGCTCTTGAGAGCAACGATGACTTGGGATCCCATGGATTATCCTTACCACCGTTCCCTTCGCGCAAGGACTATGCGCACCTCTTCTACTTGGCTTTCACACGGCTTTGGGCTATATATCACTTGTTACTTTATGCCCATCGTATCTTGTTCACTTTGCACCTTATGCCACTTTACATGATTTTGCCATGCAATTGTGACCCTTGATTGCATCTACCCATGATTCATCATTTTACTACTCATATGTGTATTTGCATGATTGGTGGAGATCCTTGTAGCTGTTGCCATGATTTCTTTGTGCCCCATGCTATTGATGCTTGTTGTGTTGGGAGAGTCATGATGTCCCATATTGCTATTTACATATGGCCTCTTGCCAATACATTGATGATATTTTGCTCATATCTTGCTTCCATACTTGTGATATGTCTTGTGCATTATTCATGACTACCATTTGCACACATGACATGCTTGGAATGATTCCTTCTAGTACGTTGCATCTTTGCACTACTAGCTTGCTTAACTTGATCAATATGATTGCTTGCTTTGTCGCATCACCCATGTTCCATTCTTACTCGCTTTCTTGGTTTGATGACATATATTCTCTTGCCTCTCACATGATATATCTTGATCATTGTCGCTTGTCTCCATTAGTGCCATCTCTCATACCCCCTTGTATTGAGTGTCAACTTGCTATGCTTATTGATCGTGGAGACTTGGACATATTACTTGTGAAGCATGCTTGTTTGATTGAGCCTATTGTATTTGGTTGTCCTCACATCATATGCCTCCATACTATGAAATGCTCCCTTGTCCTTTCTTATGATGAGCATGATGCATACACTTGTTGGGTATCTTACCATACGACTGATAGGTTTTGCACCTCCGCTAGCCTCATTTGTTTTTCCGAGTGTTTTTCATGTTCTTTCATTTCGAAGGATTCTCAAGGCATTTCCATCACGAAACAACTTGGTCACGTGAAGGCGTACATGATGCGCAATGCCCACATTTTCAACATCCTCATAAAGGTGAACTCCTTACCTTTGAGCCATCCTCAATTACGCATATTGGATGGGTCATTCTTTCATTGTTGTCTCCTTCTTCTTGTCTACATGATACACATATTGGAGGGAGGACCGGCATTGGAGATGGACCCTATGGACCTTCAAGTTGAGGAGTGCCACAACATCGAGCTTTGGTACAACACCACACATAACAAATTTGCATCTTATGCATGGATTGACTCACCTTATGATTGCCTTGTTGCATCTTGTATTTCTATGTCATCCATGCTATATGAGCTTGTGCACTTTCTTAGCAAATTTGTTGTGATCTTTCTTGATGACATATTCATACATCATGATCATATTGCCTACCATCAATTGCATGACAACATAATCACTTTGAACAACAATTACATGTTCATGCTTTTGATACACCGTCCCATTATGACATCATTTTGCACAATGGCCGCATTATTCGCATTCACCACACCTTTGTGCATACTACAAATGCTTTTGTTCCCATGAACGCTTTCCATATCATTCTATACCATCTTGATAAGCTTCATGCGCTTTGTCACGAACAATCTTGCCGCACGGACTCATTCTTACATGATGGACACTTTGTGTGCGCTAACCGTTGTATTTCCAAGTGTTGTTTGCGTTTGCTCTTTTTGCATGTATACCACTCCGGCGACACCTTGGAGTACTTGGATTGCACAATGTCTTCAACGCCGTCCAACTACAAGTCCATCCACAACAACCATTTCCACGGTGATGAGGATCACGATCCGAGGTCGGATCTTTCCCAAGGGAGGGGAGATGATGCGGTGCATCCTACGATCATCCCCATGTACACTTCGACTACTCCCCAAGCCCCAAGAGGACATACGATGAGACCTCGACCATACGCCATTGGACACAAGGTGAACTCACTCCTCTTCGAACCGTCACTTTCCACATATGAGACATGGCTACTACCTCATGCATGGACCTTGCATATACTTAGGTACAACCAAGATGACCATGGAGGATAAAAGGACCAAGGCCAAGCATGGAAGAGGAAAAGGAAGAAGAAGAACGGACGAGACAGGAGTTACCCGGATCATCCAGACCCCCAACCGGACGATCCGGACCAAGCCCGGATGATCCGGGTAATGTGCCCGAAGACACCCGAAGCCTGCTCGATGAAGCCGGAACATCCGGACCGTCGCCCGGATCATCCGGACCCCCGACACCCGGATCATCGGGGCCACCATCCGGATCATCCGGACCCTGCCTGCGTGCGTGACTTGGGACGAAGCCCGTGTACCCCTTCGCCCCCTCACTTACCCCTTCGTGGCTTAGACTATATATACTCCTCCCCCTCCTCCATTTGAGGGTTAGCATAGGTTTAGCTCATATGTGAAGATATCTTTTGCTCATCCATACAGATCTACTCCTCGAGAGAGACCGCGGCCCCTCTTCGGAGAAGATCCACATTGGATTCAAGACCCCCTCTTGGGTGGCCCCATCAAGACCTCCTCACGGAGAAGAACCGGTTACCCTATGTATCGTCCTTTGTTGGTTTTGGACTGTGTGATCACTATGTGTACTCGGATCTAGCATATGTGTGACTATCTTGTTGGTTTGAGAGATCATCTTGTGTTTTCCCTCATTTTCCCCTCGTGTTCTTCGTGTTCTTAGTCGGTATCCGCTCCTTTCGTGAAAGATCGGTCGTTTAGGGTTCCACCCTACATCATGAAACCTAATAATAAACCATCTAGTGTTGCTTCTGAAATTAAATTGAAAAGTGCATGTTTAGTTGCTTCAAAATCTGATATTGATGAGCTAGATTTCAGCAAATCTTTTTGCTATGCTTTTGTGTGTAAAGAGGCATTATTTTCATTCGAGGATGTGCCTTCCTCTTTGCCCCCTGCTGTCACTAACATTTTGCAGGAGTTCGCTGACGTCTTTCCACAAGACGTGCCACCGGGATTACCACCTATTCGAGGGATTGAGCATCAAATCGACTTAATTACCGGTGCATCGCTACCCAACTGTGCACCATACCGTACCAATCCAGAGGAGACGAAGGAGATTATGCGTCAAGTACAGGAGCTGCTCGACAAAGGTTATATACGCGAATCTCTTAGTCCTTGTGTTGTTCCTATTATACTAGTGCCTAAAAAGGATGCTACGTCGCGTATGTGTGTTGATTGTAGAGGCATTAATAATATTACTATTTGTTATCGTCATCCTATTCCTAGGCTAGATAGTATGCTTGATGAATTGAGTGGCTCTACAATATTCTCCAAAGTTGATTTGCATAGTGGATACCATCACATTTGTATGAAATTGGTAGATGAATGGAAAACAACATTTAAAACTAAGTTTGGTTTATATGAGTGGTTAGTCATGCCTTTTGGGTTAACTAATGCACCTAGTACTTTCATGAGACTAATGAACGAAGTTTTACGTGCTTTCATTGGATGATTTGTGGTAGTCTATTTTGATGATATACTGATTTATAGCAAATCTTTGAAAGAACAACTGGAACATTTACGTGCTGTTTTTATTGCTCTCCGTGATGCACGTTTGTTTGGTAACCTTGGGAAGTGCACCTTTTGCACCGACCGAGTATCTTTTCTTTGCTATGTTGTTACTCCACAGGGAATTGAAGTTGATAAAGCCAAGATTGAAGCTCTTGAGAGTTGGCCCCAGCCCAAAACGGTCACACAAGTGAGGAGTTTTCTTGGCCTCGCTGGATTCTATAGGCGTTTTGTGAGAGATTTCAGCTCCATTACTGCACCTCTCAATGAGCTTACAAAGAAGGATGTGCCTTTTGTTTGGGGTACCGCACAGGAAGAAGCCTTCACGGTATTGAAAGATAAGTTGACACATGCTCCTTTACTCCAACTTCCTGATTTTAATAAGACTTTTGAGCTTGAATGTGATGCTAGTGGAATTGGATTAGGAGGTGTGTTATTACAAGATGGCAAACCTGTTGCATACTTTTCTAAAAAATTGAGTGGGCCTAGTCTGAATTATTCTACTTATGATAAAGAATTATATGCTCTTGTTCGGACTTTAGAGACTTGGCAACATTATTTATGGCCCAAAGAATTTGTTATACATTCTGATCATGAATCTTTGAAACATATTAAAAGTCAAGCTAAACTGAATCGTAGACATGCTAAATGGGTTGAATTCATTGAGACTTTCCCTTATGTTATTAAACACAAGAAGGGTAAAGAAAATGTTATTGCTGATGCATTGTCTTGTCGAGTATGCTTTCACAACTTGACTTCAAAATATTTGGTTTGGAGACCATCAAAGATCAATATGTGCATGATGCTGATTTTAAAGATGTAATGTAGAATTGTAAAGAAGGAAGAACGTGGAACAAGTTCATCGTTAATGATGGATTTGTGTTCCTTGCTAACAAGCTATGCATTCCAGCTAGCTCCGTTCGTCTTTTGTTGTTGCAGGAGGCGCATGGAGGAGGACTAATGGGACACTTTGGCGTGAAGAATACGGAGGACGTACTTGCTACACATTTCTTTTGGCCAAAGATGAGACAGGATGTTGAGCGTTTTGTTGCTCGCTGCACTACATGTCAAAAAGCTAAGTCACGACTCAATCCTCATGGTTTATATATGCCTTTGCCTGTACCTAGTGTTCCTTGGGAGGATATATCTATGGACTTTGTTTTAGGTTTACCTCGAACAAAGAAGGGGAGGGATATCATATTTGTTGTCGTGGATAGATTCTCGAAAATGGCACACTTTATACCATGTCATAAAAGCGATGATGTTGTTAATGTTGTCGATTTGTTCTTTCGTGAAATTATTCGCTTGCATGGTGTGCCAAATACTATTGTTTCAAATCGTGATACTAAATTTCTTAGCCACTTTTGGAGATGTTTATGGGCTAAGTTGGGGACTATACTGCTTTTTAGTACTACTTGTCACCCCCAAACCGATGGACAAACTAAAGTAGTAAATAGAACATTGTCTACTATGCTTAGGGCTGTTTTGAAGAATAATAAGAAAATGTGGGAAGAATGCTTGCCTCATATTGAATTTGCTTATAATCGTTCATTGCATTCTACTACTAAGATGTGCCATTTTGAAATTGTGTGTGGTTTCCTACCTCGTGCACCTATTGATTTGTTGCCTCTTCCATCTTCGGAGAAGGTTAATTTTCATGCTAAACAATGTGCGGAATTGATCTTAAAAATGGATGAGTTAACTAAGGAAAAGATTGAGCGTATGAATGCTAAATATAAACTTGCTGGGGATAAGGGTAGAAAACATATCGTGTTTGCACCTGGAGATCTTGTTTGGTTACATTTGCGTAAGGATAGATTTCCTGATTTGCACAAATCAAAGCTAATGCCACGTGCTGATGGTCCTTTTAAGATGTTAGAGAAAATAAATGATAATGCATATAAACTTGAGCTGCCTGCAGATTTTGGGGTTAGTCCCACTTTTAACATTGCAGATTTGAAGCCTTATTTGGGTGAGGAAGATGAGATTCCGTCGAGGACGACTTCATTTCAAGAAGGAGAGGATGATGAGGACATCAATACCATTGTTACACCCACAACCCCTACTACTATACATACTGGACCGATTACTAGAGCTCGCGCATGCCAATTAAATTATGAGGTACTTTCTTTTCTTGGTAATGATTCTAATGTTCATGAGAATATGATGCTGCCTAAATTGGATACATTTGTTTTGCTTACAAATGAAGGGCCTAGCTTGAAGAAGGATGAACATTGGAGCAAGAACAAGCATGGAGTTGATGGTATGCACAAGGGAGACAAGAGCAGAGTTTCAAGTGATGATTTCAGGACTTTGAAGCCACCATAATGAGTGCATGAAGCCTTGGACTAAATATACAAGATGCCACTTCATAATTTTCGTCCAGAGGCTATTCTAGGTGCTGCGTCACCTTATTTTTGGGCCAGGCCCATGTATTTTCGAAATACTTGAATATAGGCTGTTTTTAGAGTCCGTATATGTGGGGAAACAAGAGTTAGGGTTGGTTTTGGACCCTTCCTCCAAGGTCCACAAAATCCCCCCTCTTCCTCCATATATATAGCCCTTAGGGCATCATTTAGGCTTAGGGTTTTGTTTAGATTAAAAGTTCGCCATAGCTGCAACTTCGCGTACTTCGTTTGTGTTCAACGACTAGACAAAGGCGTCACAGAACCCCACCTTGATCAATAAAGCTTTCCTCTTATATTCGCAATATCTAGATTGCAATATTAGTTTCTTGCTTGTTCTTCGTTTGCCTGCAGGAAACTGATCTTCGTGGTCAGGTTGATCGTGCTCCGGCGTGGTCAATAACCTCTCGGAGTTGGTTTAGCGGTTGCTAAGGTGCGACGTCCTCGCACGTTCGTAGTCAGATCGTCAAAGTCGACTTCCTCCAAAACAATAGCCACCATCTCATCAAAGACGGGACACCTTTGCCTCTATTAGGGCCCGAGGTAGACGCAGTAGCCGGAAGTAGAGCATTGAGTGTCGGGACACCCAGCCCAGTCGGCGTCGGAGTAGGCGACAAGGCTGGTGTCAGGTGATGCCGTCAGGGTGAGACCCATGGCTGTGGTGCAACGTATGTACCAAAGAATACGTTTCGCCAAAGCCTAATGAGTGTCACGAGGAGCATGCATATGAAGGCACACCTGCTGGACAGCGTACTGAATGTCTGGACGCGTCAGCGTGAGGTACTGAAGTGCACCGACGATGGAGCGGTAGAAGGGAGCATCGGACGCCAGAGAACCCTCGACGGCGGACATCTTAGCCTTCGTGTCGAGAGGCGTAGGAGCAGGCTTGTAGTTAAGCATGCTCGCTTGCTCTAGAAGCTCGTAGGCGTACTTCTGCTGGTGCAGGAAGAAGCCAGTGGCCCGGCGCACAACCTCGATGCCGAGGAAGTAGTGGAGAGCCCCAAGTCCTTGAGGGCGAACTCGGCGCCGAGGCGAGCTGTGATCTGCTGAAGGAGTGCTGGCAAGGATGCAGTCAGGATGATATCGTTGACATACAAGAGGAGGTATGCGGTGGCGGGGCCCTGGTGATAATCAAACAGGGAGGCATCGGACCGTGTGGACCGGAACCCCTGCTGCTGAAGGAAGGCCGCGATGCGCTGGTACTAGGCCCGAGGCGCCTGCTTCAACCCGTAGAGAGAACGGGAGAGCAAGCACACGTGGTCTAGATAGTCGGTGTCGACGAAACCAGTAGGCTGCAGACTGAACACCTGCTCGTCGAGATGGCCATGCAAGAAAGCATTAGACACATCGAGCTAGTGGACTGGCGAGGCGCGAGAAACAGCAAGCTGGAGGACAGCGCCAATCGTGCTCGGTTTGACAACCGGGGCGAAGGTGTCGGTGAAGTCCACGCCGACACGATGGCGGAAGCCGCGCACCACCCAACGCGCCTTGTAGCACTCGAGAGAGCCGTCGGGGCTAGCCTTGTGGCAGAAGACCCACTTGCCAGTGATGACATTGGCACGGGGAGGCCGCGGGACAAGCTGCCACATACGGTTGCGCTGCAGGGCGTCAAACTCCTCACACATCGCAGCTAGCCAGTTCGGATCCCGAATGGCTGCGCAAGCAGAGGTGGGGAGGGGAGACGGCGCCGAGGTAGACACAGCACATGCGTACTCGTCAAACGTGTAGCGCGTGTTAGGACGAAGTGTCCCAGTTCGAGCCCGAGTGACCACATCGGTGAGGGGTGCGGCCGCGGCGACGGGGGCCGTGGAGGGGCCCGCGGTGACGGGGCCGCGTTGGCGGGGGTTGCGGCGACGGGGGCCATGGTGGGGGCCGCGGCGACACGGGCCGCCGGTGCGGGGAGCGCGGGCAGGGCCGAGCCCAGTGCGCGGCTGGATGGTTCGTCAGAGGTGGAGGCAGGGGCGAACTGTGCCGTGGGAGACGCCGAGGGTGACGGTACCTGCTGAAACAGGAACACCAGCTCATCAAAGTACACATGCCGCGAAGTGAAAACACGGTGGGACACTGGATCATAGCACCGGTAACCTTTGGTGTTGGGAGGATAACCAAGGAAGATGCAAGGAAGCGACCGGGGAGCGAGTTTGTGAGGAGCAGTGGACGCGGTGCTAGGATAACAAAGACACCCGAAGATGCGAAGACCATCATAAGATGGAACCGCACCGAAGAGGAGCTATTGAGGAGTGTAGTTCCAGCGCGAGCGACACGGGCGAATGTTAATAAGGAGGCTGGCAGTCGCGAGCGCGTCCGGCCAGAACCGAGGAGGCATGTAGGAGTGGAAGAGTAACATGCGGACACAGTCATTAAGAGTGCGAATGACGCGCTCGGCACGACCATTCTGCTGTGACATGTAGGGACAAGTGAGGCGAAAGATGGTGCCGTGGGACGCAAGAAGATTGCGGACGACGACGTTGTTAAACTCCTTGCTGTTGTCAGTTTGCAAGGCGAGAATAGGACGACCGAACTGTGCGGTGACATATGAATAAAAGGCTGTGAGTGTGGCACGAGCGTCGGACTTGCGATGGAGAGGGAATGTCCACACATAATGAGAAAAATCATCCAATATCACCAAATAGTATAAGTATCCCGTGTTGCTCGCAACCGGGGACGTCCAAACATCACTATGCAATAATTAAAACGGAAAGGTGGAAATGTTTATAGACTCGCTAAAGGGAAGATGAACGTGCTTGCCAAGACGGCAAGCCTCACAAGTGTGGTCGTCAACCTTATTACATGAGAAAGAAAAACTTTGAAGAATATGACACATAACGGTGGAGTTGGGATGACCAAGGCGGGCGTGCCAAAGATCGACACTAACATCAAAGGCGGCGGGACGACGGGTGGTGGTGGCGCCGGAGGGATGCACCGGGTAAAGCTCGTCCGGGCTGTCACATCGGTGGGGTACCATCCGTGTACGGGCGTCCTTCACAGAAAAGCTGATATCGTCAAATTCAACAGTGATAGGATTCTCACGAGCAAGGCGATGAACAGAAACTAGATTAGTGACTAAGTCAGGAGACACAAGAACATTAGACATATTAACGGGAGTAGAAGTAGAGGGAAATGACATATGACCGACATGTGTAATGGGTAGGGAGGAACCGTTACCAACGGTGATGCGAGTGGGAGTATGAACAGTAGTGGCAGACGTGAGGTTACCGGGATGAGCAGTCATGTGAGCGGTGGCGCCCGAGTCCATGTACCAGTCACCGCCGCCACCATAGGAACTCGGTGACGGGGCGGAGTGTAGAGCAGCGAGAAGGGCCGGGTCCCACGGCGGCGGCACCTGAGGAGGGTAAAACTCTCCGTAGGCCGGCGCGGGGCAGCGCCATACGCCGGCGCGGGGGCAGTGCCGAAGGCTGGCGCGGTGGCGTCGTCGTAGGCGGACGCGGCCGGGGGCGCAGCACCATAGCCGCTATAGGGAGCGGCGTTCTGCGCGGCGAAGAGGGCCTGGTGGCTCGCCGGACGAGGCCCAAGGATGCCCAGAGCGGGAGCCCGAAGGACCGGCATTGAGTACGCGTGAACGACGCCAGTCCACGGGTTGGTGCCGTACGTCCACGGAGGGGTGGCCTGCTACTGCTGCAGATGAGGCCCCCCCGACGCCTGTTGCTGCTTGCGGCCGCCCCCGCGGCGGTTGCCGTGGCACCCGCCACCAGGCTGCTGGGGGGCAGCGGGAGGGGCGGGAGGCGCGGGTGGCAGGGGGAAGTACCCCGGAGGCACAGGGGGCGGCGGCTGTTGGCACGGCACGGGTGGGGCGCCACGGGAGGTGCCGGCGGCGAGGGCGTGATGCTGCACACGCTTCTTGACCCCCTTCATCCGACGCTCCTCCAACCGCAAGTACGCCACGAACTTGGGGAAGGAGGGCTCCAGCATCAAGGTGTGGTTGGAGGCGGCGTTCCCGAAGTCCTCGTTGAGGCCAGCGGTGAGCGTGCTGAGGAGGAGGTCGTCATCAACCTTGGCGCCAATGTCGCGGAGCTCATCCGCCAACGTCTTCAGGCGGCGGCAGTAGTCATCAATGGACTGTTCATCCTGGTGACAGTGAAAAAATTCCTGCTGCAAAAAAATGCGGCGCCGAAGCTTGTTGTCGGTGAAGAGGTTGTTCAACTTAACCCACATGGCGCGGGCGTTGTCGCCGGTTCTCACGACCATGTGGAACAGGTCCTTGGAGATGGTGGTGAAGAACCACCGGATGATCGTGGCATCGATCGCGGCCCACTCGGGGTCGTCCACCATGGCGCGGGAGTCAACGGTGCCATCCACATGATCCACGAGGTTGTTCTCGCGGAAGAGCAGTGAGAAGTACGTCTTCCACGCAAAGTATGTGGAGTTAGAGGCGTCAAGGACGACGGGGACGCGTGCGTGGACATTGATGTCGCGGATTTCAGTAGGGTCGACGGCGAAGGGGTTGGAGTAGGAGGAGGCGTTGGACGACATGGCAGCGAGGGTTTGGGGAAGGGGGCGGCGCGGCAGTGGTAGGGCGGCGCGGCAGTGGGAGAGGTGCGGCGCGGCGGGAGGGCGGCGCGGCGGGGAGAAGAGGACGCGTAGGGGGCGCGCGTGAAGAGGGGCGGCGGCGGCGGCGGTGGCTAGGGTTGGCGGAAGCGGGAGGATCGACTTGCGATAGATACCATGTAGAGAATGATTTGGTGCATCAATAATTGATTGATCGTGTACTAGGCACATATATATAGGTACAAGGGGTGCGATCAGTATCTTGTCTACTAAGATACATGTACATACAGAGGGAGACAGACACTACAGGTACTGCATACGAAACCCAAACCTACGTACATGTACACATGTTCAACAGTTATTACTAACCTGGATGCAAAAAAGAAAATTAGGGTACGCCTATACCATATTTTTATAGAAGACAAAAAATAATTATAAGCAACAACAACTTACTGCAAAAAACAAGTGTAGTACGAACTCCACCCCGGACTAATCAGAATATTAGCCACCACAGTTGTATTGCAAACACAACGCAACGGGGCTAAACTAATCAAAAGATTAGCAACCAGAATTGTATTACAAACACAAGCAAGGGGGCTTGTCCTAAACAAATCAACAAGTCGTGTCTCAACAAACACCGGTCACCTCGAAGAGCTACAACTTTAACCGAACTTTTCTTGCCGACACACGAGCCACCCATGAATGCCCAAGGGGAGACGGTGAGTGGATAGCGGGACTCGGTTGTTCCCTATAAAGTCATCATATTGGACTCACTATCGACCACGTATATAACGCCCATGAAGATCAACTGTCGTGGTGTGCTCACGGCAGAGGCCATGGGTAGGCTTATCGAACGTGGTTGGGGCCGGAGGACGTCGGAGGGTTCCGGAGGTGAGATCGGGGACAAGCGGAGAGGGACTCGCGATGTACCCAGGTTCGGGCTCTCCGGGGGAGGTAAAACCCCTAGTCCTACCGGATCTACTAGATGGATCACACCGATAGGTTATAATGCGATCCTGGAGCTGTTTGATGGGAGGAAGAGGAAGAGCTAGCTCTCTCCTTCTCCTGGTTATGTGGGTGTGTGTAAAGAGAGTGGCCCCCTCTGCATGGAGGGATCCTGGGGGTGATGAGGATATCAATACCATTGTTACACCCACAGCCCCTGCTACTATACATATTGGACCAATTACTAGAGCTCGTGCACGCCAATTAAATTACCAGGTACTTTCGTTTCTTGGTAATGATTCTAATGTTCATGAGAATATGATGGTGCCTAAATTGGATACATTTGTTTTGCTTACAAATGAAGAGTCTAGCTTGGAGAAGGATGAACATTGGAGTAAGAACAAGCATGGAGATGCTGGCATGCGCGAGGGAAACAAGAACAGAGTTTCAAGTGATGATTTCAGGACTTTGAAGCCACCGTAATGAGTGCATGAAGTCTTGAACGAAGTATACAAGATGCCACATCACAAATTTCGTCCAGAGGCTATTATAGGTGCTGCGCCACCTTATTATTGGGCCAGGCCCATGTAATTTTGAAATACATAAGTATAGGTTGTTTTTAGAGTCCGCATGTGTGGGGAAACAAGAGATAGGGTTGGTTTCGGACCCCTCCCCCAAGGGCCACGAAATTCCCCCCTCTTCTTCCATATATACAACCCTTAGGGCATCGTTTAGACTTTAGGTTTTGTTTAGATTAAAAGTTCGCCATAGATGCAACTTCGCGTACTTCGTTTGTGTTCAACGACCAGACAAAGACGTCACAGAACCCCACCTTGATCAATAAAGCTTTCATCTTATGTTCACAATATCCAGATTGCAATCTTAGTTTCTTGCTTGTTCTTCGTTTGCTTGCGGGAAATAGACCCTCGTGGTCAGGTTGATTGTGCTTCGGCGTGGTCAATAACCCCTCGGAAGTTGGTTTAGCGATTGCTAAGGCGCGACGTCACGCACGTTCATAGTCGGATCGTCAAGGTTGACTCCCAAAGAAAACGATAGCTATCTCATCGAAACATCGGGACACCCTCGCCTCTATCAAGTGGTATCAAATTTCCAAGTTGCTCGGTGAGATTACAGTTTTTCGTAGTTTAGATCGAGTCTGTTCTTCATACCTACAGTCCATGAAAAGGCCAAAAAAAATTAGGGTTAGTTCATCATATCCGAACCTGTCTGACCCTTTGCATAGCCTTTTCAGTATTTTGCTTTGTTGAATTTGCGGTTGCGTCATCGTGTCAAGTTGCTGGTCTTAGCGTCTAGTCTTTTAGAGTTTCGAGTTCTAGTCATAAGTTGTCACGCCGCCGCCGCACCATCATCATCGCCCCAGCCATCTACCGCCACTGCTTATACCACCACCGCTGCCATATACCACCACCGACCCGTACACCACCGATCCGTATCCATACACCACCGCTACCATATACCACAACCGCTGTCATATACCACCACCGATCCGTATCCATATACCACCACCGCTACCATATACCACCACCGCTGGCATATACCACAACCGATCCGTATACATATACCACCACCGCTACCATATACCACCATCGCTGGCATATACCACCCCGATATATCCACCACCAGTCCGAGTTCTTTTCATATTAGGTTTGTTTTCGAGATCCATCTATTTTCTGATTCGTGTTTCTTCGCCTGAGTAGGTTTTGGAAAAAAAGAAAAAAAAGAGTCTAGAGACCCCCGGACAGTGTTTAGGCCAAAATTTCGGCAATCGAAAATATTTTTTTCCTATCCTGTTTTTAGGTCCTAGGGAGCGTTTTGAGACACTCGCCATCATAGTGATTTTTTGTCGCACTTTTTCGTTGTTGCTGCCCTGATTTCCGAAAAAATAGTCAAAAAACATTTCGTGCCTATCCTGTTATTTTGAGTTGGGAAGAGTTTTGAGACACTCGCTATTATAGTGATTTTTCGCAAAAGAAAAGAGCGCAAAAAAAGAGCGTGCCAAAAAAAGAGGGAATTTTTTCCCAGTGTGTGCTTTTCCCTTGTTTACGTGTAGCGCCATGATTTTGTTAGTGTTCTAGGCTTGCGTCTCTAGCACGGTCTAGCCTAGGACCAGCACAGTACCGTTGTTGAGTGTTTATTCAACTTTGCATCTCTGAATTGATTATTGCTAACATTTTTGCTGCCATATCAGAAGCCTTCCCAGCTCCACATACATCTACATCGTGCGTTTGACACCACCTAGCAATCGCTCTGTCCAATCTCTGAGAGTTTTGACTACAACGGTTGCTGATCACCACCTGCTATTGGGTAAGAACTGGTAAGAATTTGAGATTCGCTTGAGGGATTTGTGACACACCACCACCACCACCACCACTTCCTAGTAGTTTGTAGGATCATATTCTTGTGTGTTTCTATTGCTGCTAATCATGGCAGGATCACAAGGTGATGAGACTGATTGGGAGAACATGACGAACAAACAGCTACATGATAAATTTCAGCAAATGATGAGTGGACAGGTGGAAGATGTGCTAAACAGATTTGAAGAGGCCATGGAGAAGATAGATGGCATTGAAGGAAATATGCCCTAGAGGCAATAATAAAGTTGTTATTTATATTTCCTTATATCATGATAAATGTTTATTATTCATGCTAGAATTGTATTAACCGGAAAGTTGATACATGTGTGGATACATAGACAAAACACAGTGCCCCTAGTAAGCCTCTACTAGACTAGCTCGTTAATCAAAGATGGTTAAGTTTCCTAACCATAGACATGTGTTGTCATTTGATGAACGGGATCACATCATTAGGAGAATGATGTGATCGACAAGACCCATCCGTTAGCTTAGCATAATGATCATTAAGTTTTATTGCTATTGCTTTCTTCATGGCATATACATATTCCTTTGACTATGAGATTATGCAACTTCTGGATACCGGAGGAATACCTTGTGTGCTATCAAACGTCACAAAGTAATTGTATGATTATAAAGATGCTCTACAGGTATCTCCGAAGGTGTTTGTTGGGTTGGCATAGAGCGAGATTAGGATTTTTCACTCAGAGTATCGGAGAGGTATCTCTGGGCCCTCTCGGTAATGCACATCATAATAAGCCTTGCAAGCAATGTGACTAATGAGTTAGTTGCGGGATGATGTATTATGGAATGAGTAAAGAGACTTGCCGGTAATGAGATTGAACTACGTATGGAGATATCGACGAGCGAATCTCGGGCAAGTAACATACCGATGACAAAGGGAATAACGTATGTTGTCATTGCGGTACGATCCATAAAGATCTTCGTAGAATATGTAGGAACCATTATGAGCATCCAGGTTCTGCTATTGGTTATTGACCGGAGAGGTGTCTCGATCATGTCTACATAGTTCTCGAACCCGTAGGGTCCGCACGCTTAACGTTCGATGACGATTTTGTATTATATGAGTTATGTGATTTGGAGACCGAATGTTGTTCGAAGTCCCGGATGAGATCACGGACATGACGAGGAGTCTCGAAATGGTTGAGAGGTAAATATTCATATATAGGACGATGATATTCGGACACCGGAAGTGTTCCAGGGTTACCGGGTACATATCGGGTCATCGGAAGGGGTTCCGGGCACCCCCCGACAAAGATATGGGCCTATTGGGCCAAGAGGGAAATGCAGCAGCCAACATGGGCTGCTGCGCCCCCCATGTAGGCCAAATAGGAAGGGGAAGGAAAGGGGGAAGAGAGAAAGGAAGGGGAGGGATTTGTCCTCCCCCTTCCTTCCCCCCCTCCTTCTTCCTTCTCCTTCCGAAAAACATAGTAAGGGGGGGGGGCAAATTGGACTAGGCCCCAAGTAGGATTCCTCCTACTTGGGTCGCCCTAGGGCTGTTCCCCTCCCCCTCCCACCTATATATACGTGGGGAGGGGCGCCTAGAACACACACCAACAATTGTTAGCCGTGTGCGGCGCCCCCCTCCACAATTTACGCCTCCGGTCATATTCACGTAGTGCTTAGGCGAAGCCCTGCGCGGATTACTTCACCATCACCATCACCACGCCGTCGTGCTGATGGAACTCTCCCTCAACACTTTGCTGGATCAAGAGTTTGAGGGACATCATCGAGCTGAACGTGTGCAGAACTCAGAGGTGCCGTACGTTCGGTGCTTGATCGGTCGGAACGAGAAGAAGTTTGACTACATCAACCGTGTTAACAAACACTTCCGCTTTCGGTCTACGAGGGTACGTGGACACACTCTCCCCCTCTTATTGCTATGCATCTCCTAGATAGATCTTGCGTGAGCGTAGGAATTTTTTTGAAATTGCATGCTACGTTTCCCAACAGTGGCATCCGAGCCAGGTCTATGCGTAGATGATATGCACGAGTAGAACACAAAGAATTGTGGGCGGTGATCGTCATACTGCTTACCACCAATGTCTTATTTTTATTCGGTGATATTGTTGGATGAAGCGGCCCAGACCAACCTTACATGACCACATTCATGAGACCCGTTCCACCGACAGACATGCAACTAGTTTTGCATAAAGGTGGCTGGCGGGTGTCTGTTTCTCCAAGTTTAGTTGAATCAAATTTGACTGCTGCCGGACCTTGTTGAAGGTCAAAATAGCAAACTTGATAAATCACCGTTGTGGTTTTGATGCGTAGGTAAGAACGGTTCTTGCTAGAAGCCCGTAGCATCCATGTAAAACTTGCAACAACAAAGTAGAGGATGTCTAACTTGTTTTTGCAGGGCATGTTGTGATGTGATATGGTCAAGACATGATGTGATATACGTTATTGTATGAGATCATCATTTTTTGTAAAAGTTATCCGCGACTAGCAGGAGCCTTATGGTTGTCGCTTTATTGTATGAAATGCAAACGCCATGTAATTGCTTTACTTTATCACTATGCATTAGCGATAGTTGTAGAAGCAATAGTTGGCGAGACGACCACAACGCTACGATTATTTTGCTTAGTACGACGGTAGCATTATAAGATGATCTGATCAGGACATCAATACCATTGTTACACCCACGGCCCCTGCTACTATACATACCGGACCAATTACTAGAGCTCACGCACGCCAATTAAATTATCAGGTACTTTCGTTTCTTGGTAATGATTCTAATGTTCATGAGAATATGATGCTGCCTAAATTGGATACATTTGTCTTGCTTACAATTGAAGGGCCTAGCTTGGACAAAAGGGATGAACATTGAGCAAGATCAAGCATGGAGATGATGGCATGCGCAAGGGGAACAAGAACAGAGTTACAAGTGATGATTTCAGGACTTTGAAGCCACCATAATGAGTGCATGAAGCCTTGGACGAAATATACAAGATGCCACTTCATAATTTCGTCGAGAGGCTATTCTAGGTGCTGCGTCACCTTATTATTGGGCCAGGCCCATGTATTTTCGAAATACTTGAATATAGTCTATTTTTAGAGTCCGTATGTGTGGGGAAACAAGAGTTAGGGTTGGTTTTGGACCCTTCCTCCAAGGGCCACGAAATCCCCCCCTCTTCCTCCATATATATAGACCTTAGGGCATCATTTAGACTTAGGGTTTTGTTTAGATTAAAAGTTCGCCATAGCTGCAACTTTGCGTACTTCGTTTGTATTCAACGACCAGACAAAGGCGTCACAGAACCCCACCTTCATTAATAAAGCTTTCCTCTTATATTCGCAATATCCAGATTGCAATCTCAGTTTCTTGCTTGTTCTTCGTTTGCTCGCAGGAAACAGACCCTCATGGTCAGGTTGATCGTGCTCCGGCGTGGTCAATAACCCCTCGGAAGTTGGTTTAGCGATTGCTAAGGCACGACGTCTCGCACGTTCGTAGTCGGATCGTCAAGGTCGACTCCCACAGAAAATGATAGCCACCATCGCATCTAAACATCGGGACACCTTCGCCTCTATCAAGTGGTATCAGATTTCCAGGTTGCTCGGTGAGATTTTAAAGATTTTCGTAGTTTAGACCGAGTCTGTTCTTCATACCTATAGTCCACGAAAAAGCCAAAAAATATATTTAGGGTTAGTTCATCATATCCGAACCAGTCTGAGCCTTTGCATAGTCCTTTTAGTATTTTGCTTTGTTGAATTTGCGGTTGCATCGTCGTGTCAAGTTGCTGGTCTTAGCATATAGTCTTTTAGAGTTTAGAGTTCTGGTCATAAGTTGTCACGCCGCCACCGCACCATCATCATCGCCCCTACCATCTACCACCACCGCTTATCCGCCACCGCTCTGAATCCGTATCCATATACCACCAGCAATCTGTATCCATATACCACCACCGATCCGTATGCATATACCACCACCGCTACCACCACCGCTGCCATATCCTACCACCATATATCCACCACCAATCTGAGTTTCTTTCATATTAGGTTTGTTTTCGAGATCCATCTAATTTCCGGTTCATGTTTCCTTGCCCGAGTAGGTTTCGGAAAAAAAGTCTGGAGACCCCCGGGTAGATTTTAGGCCAAAATTTCAGCGATCGAAAATATTTTTTCCCTATCCTATTTTTAGGCTTTTCTGAGTCTTTTGAGCCACGTGCCATCATAGTGATTTTTGTGTCGCACTTTTTCGTCGTCGCTGCCCTGATTTCCGAAAAAATAGTCAAAAAAAATTCGCGCCCATCCTGTCATTTTGACCTGGGAAGAGTTTTGAGACACTAGCTATTATAGTGATTTTTCGCAAAAAAAGAGGAGTGTACAAAAAAGCGCCAAAAAAACAGTGCGAAAAAATTCCAGAGTGTGCTTTTCCCTTGTTTACGTTCAGCACTGTGATTTTGTTAGTGTTCTAGGCTCGCGTCTCTAGCACAGTCTAGCCTAGGACCAGCACAGTACCGTCGTTGAGAGTTTATTCAACTTTGCATCTCTGAATTGATTATTGCTGATCTTTTTGCTACCATATTATAAGCCATCCCAGCTCCACATACATCTACGTCATGCGTTTGACTCTCCCTGGTAATCGCTCTATTCAAGCATGAGAGTTTTGACTACAACGGTTGCCGATCACCATCTGCTGCTGGGTAAGAACTGGTAAGCATTTGAGATTTGCTTGATGGATTTGTGACACACTGCCACTTTCTAGTAGTCTGTAGGATCATATTCTTGTGTGTTTCTGTTGCTGCTAACCATGGCAGGACCACAAGCCGACGAGATTGACTGGGAGAACATGACGAAGAAGGAGCTTCATGATAAATTTCAGCAAATGTTGAGTCAACAGGTGGAAGACATCATGGTCAGCTTTGGAAAGGCACTGGAGAGGATTGATGATGTTGAGAAGACAATTGACACCAAGTTGGACACCAAGTTTGATGAAGTACTCGTGCGTCTTCCACAACTATCATCTGCATCTGCTACACCATTACAACAACAACCACCTCCACGTCGCGAAACATCCCTCCACCGAGCGGGCCATGTTCCTCTTGAGCTAGGACAACATTCTGGTGCCGCTGCTTCTGCTGTTGATGCTTCTGTAGCTCCTGCTGCTACTGCCGAGGTGGAGGACTATTATGAGGATGAGGTTGATCAAAATTAGAACTACGTGCAACCACCAGCACCACCACCAGCAGGTCAACCTCAAGCATATAATCGCAACGGTAGGGCTGCAGCACCACCTCAGGTACGAGATTATGACCATATTCCTAAACTAAAATTTAATATTCCACTGTTTGAAGGTAGGTACACTCCTGATGTATATCTTACTTGGGAGTTAGAAACTGAACAACGTTTCACATGCTTACAATATCCTGAGGAGAGACGTGTTGCTGCTGCTGTTTGTGAATTCACTAGTTTTGCTTCTGTTTGGTGGTCTAAACATTGTAGATTATATCATGATAATATCCCTACTACTTGGGCTGCTTTGAAAACTGCTATGCATAGTCGTTGGGTTCCACCATATTATCAACGCGAATTACTTCAAAAACAGCAGCGTTTGAGACAAGGAAAAAATATTGTAGAGGAGTATTATCAGGAATTACAAACTGGCATGATTAGGTGTGGTATTGTTGAGGATAATGAAGCTATGCTTGCATGTTTTATGGGTGGATTAAATAAAGAAATTCAGACCATTCTAGAGTATAATGGGTATAATAATATAACTCGTTTATTCCATCTTGCTTGCAAAGCTGAATGAGAAGTGCAGGATCGACAGGCATTGGCGCGAAGTATTTTTTCTGCATGTCGATCTTCATCATGGACACCACGTACATCCTCTTCTCCCACATGTTCTACTGCAGCACCACTGACTTCAGTTGCCAATTCCAACCGAGATACAAGAAAACAGGCACCACCACCACCATCTGCTAGGAGTGCACCTTCCGGTCCTGCACCGAGCTCTTCTTCATCCATGGCATCAACAGGGCACACAAGTGATATTATTTTTCGTTGTTGTAAGGGAAGAGGTCATTATGCAAGAGAATGCAAATCTCAGCGTGTGATGATTGCTACTGAGAATGGTGGGTATAAGTCCGCTAGTGACTATGACGAGGAGACTTTGGCTCTTATTACAAGTGAAGAATATGTTGGAGACGATTCTGATCATGAGACACAATACATGGCTGCTGAAGATGCTGACAGGTATGAAAGTTTAGTTGCTCAACGTGTTTTGAGTGTGCAGGTCACGCAAGTTGAGCAAAATCAGAGGCATAATTTGTTCCACACAAAGGGAGTTGTGAAGGAATGTTATGTCCGCGTCATCATTGATGGAGGGAGTTGCAACAATTTGGCTAGCATGGAGATGGTGGAGAAGCTATCTCTCACCACAAGACCACATACACATCCTTACTATATCCAATGGTTCACCAACAACGGCAAGGTTAGGTAACACGCACTGTTCGTGTGCATTTTAGTATCTCTACATATGCTGATTATGTTGATTGTGATGTGGTACCCATGCAAGCATGTTCCTTATTACTTGGTAGACCATGGCAATTTGATAAAAATTCTGTACACCATGGTAGAAACAATCAATATACTCTTGTTCATAAAGATAAACATATTACTTTGCTTCCTATGACTCCTGATTCCGTTTTGAAAGATGATATTAATAGAGCTAATAAAGAAACACAGGAGAAAAATAAGAGTGAAAATCAGATCGTGGCAAAAGAATTTGAGCAACAAATGAAACCTAATAATAAACCATCTAGTGTTGCTTCTGAAATTAAATTGAAAAGTGCATGTTTACTTGCCACAAAATCTGATATTGATGAGCTAGATTTCAGCAAATCTGTTTGCTATGCTTTTGTGTGCAAAGAGGCATTATTTTCATTTGAGGACGTGCCTTCCTCTTTGCCTCCTACTGTCACTAACATTTTGCAGGAGTTCGCTGACGTCTTTCCACAAGACGTGCCACCGAGATTACCACCTATTCGAGGGATTGAGCATCAAATTGACTTAATTCCCGGTGCATCGCTACCCAACCGTGCACCATACTGTACCAATCCAGAGGAGATGAAGGAGATTATGCGTCAAGTACATGAGTTGCTCGACAAAGGTTCTATACGCGAATCTCTTAGTCCTTTGCTGTTCCTATCATACCATTGCCGAAAAAGGATGGTACATCGCGTATGTGTGTTGATTGTAGAGGCATTAATAGTATTACTATTCGTTATCGTTATCCTATTCCTAGGCTAGATGATATGCTTGATGAATTGAGTGGCTCTACAATATTCTCCAAAGTTGATTTGCGTAGTGGATACCATCAAACTCGTATGAAATTGGGAGATGAATGGAAAACACCATTTAAAACTAAGTTTGGATTATATGAGTGGTTAGTCATGCCTTTTGGGTCAACTAATGCACCTAGTACTTTCATGAGATTAATGAACGAAGTTTTATGTGCTTTCATTGGACGATTTGTGGTAGTTTACTTTGATGATATACTGATTTATAGCACATCTTTGGAGGAACATTTGGAACATTTACGTGCTGTTTTTATTGCTCTACGTGATGCATGTTTGTTTGGTAACCTTGGGAAGTGCACCTTTTGCACCGATCGAGTATCTTTTCTTGGCTATGTTGTTACTACACAGGGAATTGAAGTTGATAAAGCCAAGATTGAAGCTATTGAGAGTTGGCCGCAGCCCAAAACGGTCACACAAGTGAGGAGTTTTCTTGACTCGCTGGTTTCTATAGGCGTTTTGTGAGAGATTTTAGCACCATTGCTGCACCTCTCAATGAGCTTACAAAGAAGGATGTGCCTTTTGTTTGGGGTACCGCACAGGAAGAAGCCTTCACGGTGTTGAAAGATAAGTTGACACATGCTCCTTTACTCCAACTTCCTGATTTTAATAAGACTTTTGAGCTTGAATGTGATGCTAGTGGAATTGGATTAGGAGGTGTGTTATTACAAGATGGCAAACCTATTGCATACTTTTCTGAAAAATTGAGTGGGCCTAGTCTGAACTATTCTACTTATGATAAAGAATTATATGCTCTTGTTCG
Organism: Triticum aestivum; assembly: GCF_018294505.1. NCBI lineage: Eukaryota > Viridiplantae > Streptophyta > Magnoliopsida > Poales > Poaceae > Triticum > Triticum aestivum. The sequence goes on from NC_057799.1 coordinate 249,196,931, forward strand.
GACCTTAGAAACATGGCAACATTATTTATGTCCTAAAGAATTTGTTATACATTCTGATCATGAATCTTTGAAACACATTAAAAGTCAAGCAAAACTGAACCGTAGAATGCTAAATGGGTTGAATACATTGAGACTTTCCCTTATGTCATTAAACACAAGAAGGGTAAAGAAAATGTTATTGCTGATGCATTGTCTCGTCTTTATATTATGCTTTCAGAACTTGACTTTAAAATATTTGGTTTGGAGACCATGAAAGATCAATATGTGCATGATGCTGAATTTAAAGATGTATTGCAGAATTGTAAAGAAGGGAGAACATGGAACAAGTTCGTCGTTAACGATGGATTTGTGTTTCATGCTAACAAGCTATGCATTCCAGCTAGCTCTGTTCGTCTTTTGTTGTTGCAGGAGGCACATGGAGGAGGATTAATGGGACATTTTGGCGTGAAGAAGAAAGAGGATATACTTGCTACATATTTCTTTTGGCCAAAGATGACACGAGATGTTGAGTGTTTTGTTGCTCGCTGTACTACATGTCAAAAAGCTAAGTCACGACTCAATCCTCATGGTTTATATATGCCTTTGCCTGTACCTAGTGTTCCTTGGGAGGATATATCTACGGACTTTGTTTTAGGTTTACCTCGAACAAAGAAGGGGAGGGATAGCATATTTGTTGCCGTGGATAGGTTCTCGAAAATGGCACACTTTGTACCATGTCATAAAAGCGATGATGCTGTTAATGTTGCTGATTTGTTCTTTTGTGAAATTATTCGCTTGCATGGTGTGCCAAATACTATTGTTTCAGATCGTGATACTAAATTTCTTAGCCACTTTTGCAGATATTTATCACTACAAGAAAAGACACATCCGTGATATTTTGGTCCGAACAAATTTTTTTCCTGTCATGCTTATGACACTTCTATGATGATAATTGCGACAAAACCCAGTATCATCATAGATGTGGTGGGGTCCTACTTCTATGAAAAAAACTCATGGCAGAAAATGGGCTTTTCGTCCTGGGCGGGCCGGAGACGCAGCTGCATGACATTCTTTGGGCCGTCCATGACGGAAAAAACCGTGGTAGAAGCGAGGACGAGGAAAATATCGGGGGATTTCCCGGTTACGGTGGGTGGTCGTGGGCCGAGCGATGCACGTTTCTCTCGTACGTACGCGCGTGTGTGCGATGCGTTTGGCTCTAACCAAACCTGAGTGAGGCGTTGGGCTCTAACTGAACCCGAGCAATTGCACTGCAGGCTACGCGTTACTGAACCCGAGCGATCGATCGATCCCTTGCTGTTAACTGAACCCGAGTGATTCCTTCGCTACTGCTGCTAACTGAAGCCGATCGATGCTGCCTTTGGATGAACAGTGAGTGTTGTTGGGGGGGGGTTGGATTAACAGTTCCCGGTGGGGTTGGACGAACAGGACCCCGTGGTAGTAGAGGCCGTTGCCACTGGATGAACAAGACCCCGATCGAGCCGGTTGGGGGGTGGATGAACAGGACCCCGTGGAGGGCTGGTTGAATAGTAGCCGGTGGGGGCTGGATGAACAGTAGCCCGTGGAGGGGTGGTTGAACAGGACCCCGTGGAGAGGGCTGGTTGAACAGTAGCCGGTGGAGGAGCGCGCGGTGGAGGCTGGATGTACAGGAGCCCATGATGAACAGTCACAGGTGGAGGCTGGAGGAGGTCGACGGTGGATGAACAGTAGCCCGTGGAGTCCCGTTTTGCGGTACGCCCCACCCCTCCCGATGAATAGGACCCCCGTTTCGACCGTAGCACTCCAACACAAGTCCGTTTCCTCCGTTTTGTGGTACGCCACACCCCTCCCGATCAACAGGACCCCGTTTCCACCGTAGGAGGTCCGTTTCCTCTGTTTTGCGGTACGCTAGACCCCGCCCGATGAACAAGATCCCGTTTCGACTGTGGCTGGTCGAACACATGGCCCTTTCCTCCGTTCTGCGGTACGCCAGTCCTCGTTTCCATCGGCTGTTCCGTCCAAGCTGGTTGGCTCCCGATGAACAGCACGCGTTCCGTTGCCTCCCGACGAACAGCACGCGTTCCGTTGCCTCCCCATGAACACGACGACGACGCAGTTTCTCCGTTCTGACCCAGCCATGTACACGAACCCTGGCCGTACGTATGCGCGAGTAGGCGTTCGAGACCCCGCCCGTATGTACGTACATGGCCGTATATACTTTCTTGCACCCTGGCCGCTGTACGTACATGTACATGCTATGTGCGCGCCTCTACTACGAGACGTGCGCACCTCTACTACGACACGTGCCCTTCCTTACACGGCCACGGTTCATCGCTGCAGCCTGCAAACAGACCGATCGTATGTACGTACACGTTCGCGACCAGAATGACAACACTACGTACGCTTCGACCGGGTGGGTCCCGACTGTCAGGCACTTCCTTGCGTGCGAAGATGTAGCTGGTGGGTCCCAACAGTCAGGGGGAAATGTTTTTTATGAAATACGGTGGCCCGTCCGGTGGGTCCCTGCTGTCAGGTGGAGGAACACTACCTCTTGAGCACCGCGTTGGTTTTCCCTTGAAGAGGAAAGGGTGATGCAGTAAAGTAGCGTAACTATTTCCCTCAGTTTTTGAGAACCAAGGTATCAATCCAGTAGGAGACCACGCACAAGTCCCGCGCACCTACACAAACAAATAAGAAACTCGCAACCAACGCAATAAAGGGGTTGTCAATCCCTTCACGGTCACTTACGAGAGTGAGATCTGATAGATATGATAAGATAATATTTTTGGTATTTTTATGATAAAGATGCAAAGTAAAATAAACGACAATAAAAATAGCTAAGTGTTGGAAGATTAATATGATGGAAGATAGACCCGGGGGCCATAGGTTTCACTAGTGGCTTCTCTCAAGAGCATAAGTATTACGGTGGGTGAACAAATTACTTTCGAGCAATTGATAGAATTGAGCATAGTTATGAGAATATCTAGGTATGATCATGTATATAGGCATCACGTCCGTGACAAGTAGACCGAAACGATTCTGCATCTACTACTATTACTCCACACATCGACCGCTATCCAGCATGCATCTAGAGTATTAAGTTCATAAGAATAGAGTAACGCTTTAAGCAAGATGACATGATGTAGAGGGATAAACTCATGCAATATGATATAAACCCCATCTTGTTATCCTTGATGGCAACAATACAATACATGCCTTGCTGCCCCTGCTGTCACTGGGAAAGGACACCGCAAGATTGAATCCAAAGCTAAGCACTTCTCCCATTGCAAGAAAGATCAATCTAGTAGGCCAAACCAAACTGATAATTCGAAGAGACTTGCAAAGATAACCAATCATACATAAAAGAATTCAGAGAAGATTCAAATATTGTTCATAGATAAACTTGATCATAAACCCACAATTCATCGGTCCCGACAAACACACCGCAAAAGAAGATTACATCGAATAGATCTCCAAGAGAATCGAGGAGAACTTTGTATTGAGATCCAAAGAGAGTGAAGAAGCCATCTAGCTTGTAACGCCCCGGATACAACTTTCCATATTTGTAACTCCGACACTTACCTTTTCCGGAGGTGCGATATGAGATTCCCTTTCTGGTTGGGTTTTTGTCTTCGTTTTGCATTTTGTTCATGTCATGCATTTCATATCATGTCATCATGTGCATTGCATTTGCATTCATGTTCGTCTCATGCATCCGAACATTTTCCCCATTGTCCGTTTCGCAATCCGACACTCCCACATGCACCGGCGCACCCCTCTTGTCTCTTTTCGTGAGCGGGTGTTAAACGTTCTCGGAATGGACCGAGATTTGCCAAGTGGCCTTGGTACACCATCGGTAGACCACCTGTCAAGTTTCGTTCCATTTGGAGGCCGTTTGATGCTCCAACGGTTAACCGGGTAACCGCAAAGGCCTCTTTTGTGTTGCAGCCCAACACCCCTCCAAAACAGCCCAACAACCCATCTAAACCATCTCCATGTCCTCCGTCGTCGGATCATGATCATGTGGGCGAAAAGTACACCTCATTTGGACACTCCAAACTCCCTCTACCTATATAAAGGTCTTCCCCGTCCAAATTCGCGGTCTAACCCTAGCATCTTCCTCCTCCGCGCGCCGGACATGTCCACTCCACCGCCGGACATGTCCGGCACCATGCCCGGACCAATCCCGCGGTGCCATGTGTCCTCCGCCGGCCCTCTCTCTCCTCCGCCGCCGCCGGCCCGCGGAGCCCATCACGGGCCCGCGCAAGCCCGACCGCGCCGCTGCTCGCCCGCGGGCTCCCCTCGCCGCCCGCGACCGCGCCTCGCCGCCTCGCGTCCCCGCCGCCGCGCCGGAGCTTCGCCGCCGCCTCGCCGGCGACCGCCACCGCCCCGCTCCGCCACCGGATCCGCGCCACCTCGCCGCCATACACCGCTGCTCCACCGCGCGTCCTCTGCCCGCCGGTCGCCGCCCCTGCGCCATGCCCCGCCGCCGCGCGCCGCCCCAAGCACCCCGCCGCCTCCTCCCATTGCCGGCGAGCCGCCGGAGCCACACCGCCCCTCGCCGGCGCACCTCCTTTTTCATTGATGCAAGAGTGCTATAAATTGTTAACTGCTGGTACTTATCAGATTATGGTGGTTTGTCATTTTTGTTGCATTTGATGTGTGCATTCTATGAGTGTGAGCTCTACATGTGTTTTAAACTACAACATGCCATCTTTACAGAGATGCTTGTCTTGTATTTTTCTCATCTATGTGGTGACTAGCACAAGCATGCAAACTAGCCTCCATGATGTTGCTGTTTTCAGGGACTTAGGATTTTGCAAAGTCCTTTTTCTGCTGTTATTTTGATGCCATGTAAACTTGATGCTACCATGAGATCCATGCTTATTTTGAGATACTTCAGTAAGGATGTTTTGAACATATGGTTATGATCTATCCGTCCATGGCCCTGTTTGCAATTATCGAGTTCCCTAGCATGTCTTGTTCTTGCTCTACTTTTGCTATAAAATGTTCCTGGCAGAATGTTAACATGTTAATCAATTTTGCCATGGTTGTTGTTAGTGATCCATGCATGCTATGAACTTTCTCTTGCCATGGTTAGCTTCATGAACATTCCTTCTTGCTCTTAGTATGCTTGTTTTGTCATGCAATGCTTTGTGATGAGTGATTCGAGCTCGCAAATTTGCTATCATGATTCTGTTTATGCCAAGCTCTGTTTTTCTGCTAAGTCTGAAACTGTTAATAAAACTTGCTATGTTTACATGGGTGCCATCATATCTTCTGTGCCTTTTTGTCTCATGTTCATTAAGGGACTTTTGATCTATGCTTTTAGTAGAATCCTGACATGCCTTTGTTTGCTATAATATGTTCCTGTAGCATGTCGTTTGCTTGCTCTAAATAGTGCTTCGTGATGTTGTTTTTGACATGTTAGTATTTCCACCAAGTCTGTGATGCTGATATCTTTTGCACTTTTGCCATGCTTGTTTGAACCTGCTCTTGTGTGATTTAGCCATAGCTCAGTGTTCATGTTTTGTCAAGCACCTTGTTATATCACTGCCATATGCTTTGTTATTATGTTGGAGTGCAGTAGCTTAGTTCCTTGTTGCATGCTAAGTAGCATCGTGCTGTTAATTACAGTTTTGCACCATCCTTGTTTTGCTTGCCATTTGCAAACCGTGCATCCGTTTCCGGTGATCTTTATATCGATTTCAACCGAAATCATCTCATCTTTTCAGCGGCATACTTGATTTGCCAAGTTGATGCCTTGATCTTTCTTTTCCTTCCAGAGCACGCATATGCATTGCATATCACATCTCGCATATCATGCCATGTATTGCATCATGTTGCTTGTGCATTGCACCGTGATTGATTGTTGTTCGATTGCTTGTGTTCTTGCTTTGGGTAGAGCCGGGAGACGAGTACGTGAACGAGGAACCCATTGAGAACGCCTACGAGGATCAAGCTTTCGACAACTCTGAGAACTTTGCAGGCAAGATGACCATACCCCCGAAATCACTTCTATCTTTGCTTGCTAGTTGTTCGCTCTATTGCTAAGCCGCGCTACCTACCACTTGCTATATATTGCCTCCCATATTGCCATGTCAAGCCTCTAACCCACTTTTCCTAGCAAACCGTTGTTTGGCTATGTTACCGCTTTTGCTCAGCCCCTCTTATAGCGTTGCTAGTTGCAGGTGAAGGTGAAGTTTGTTCCATGTTGGAACATGGATATTGTTGGGATACCATTATTATATCTTATTTACTTTAATGCATCTATATACTTGGTAAAGGGTGGAAGGCTCGGCCTTATGCCTGGTGTTTTGTTCCACTCTTGCCGCCCTAGTTTCCGTCATACCGGTGTTATGTTCCTTGATTTTGCGTTCCTTACGCGGTTGGGTGTTATGGGAACCCCTTGACAGTTCGCCTTGAATAAAACTCCTCTAGCAAGGCCCAACCTTGGTTTTACCATTTGCCTACCTAAGTCTTTTTCCCTTGGGTTCCGCGGACTCAAGGGTCATCTTTATTTTAAACCCCGGGCTAGTGCTCCTCTGAGTGTTGGTCCAACCTGTCAGCCGCCGGTGGTCACCAGGGGCAACTCTGGGCTGGCCTATCGGAAGTTTGGACAATCCGGTGTGCCCTGAGAACGATATATGTGCAGCTCCTGTCAGGATTTGTCGGCACATTCGGGCGGCTTTGCTGGTCTTGTTTTACCATTGTCGAAATGTCTTGTACCGGGATTCCGAGTCTAATCGGGTCTTCCTGGGAGAAGGAATATCCTTCGTTGACCGCGAGAGCTTGTGATGGGCTAAGTTGGGACACCCCTGCAGGGTATAAACTTTCGAGAGCCATGCCCGCGGTTATGTGGCAGATGGGAATTTGTTAATATCTGGTTGTAGAGAACTTGACATTTAACTTAATTAAACTGAATCAACCGCGTGTGTAGCCGTGATGGTCTCTTTTCGGCGGAGTCTGGGAAGAGAACACGGTCTTGTGTTATGCTTGAACGTAAGTAGCTTCAGGATCACTTCTTGATCACTTCTAGCTTCTCGACCATTGCGTTGCTTCTCTTCTCGCTCTCATTTGCGTATGTTAGCCACCATATATGCTTAGTGCTTGCTGCAGCTCCACCACACTACCCCTTTCCTACCCATAAGCTTAAATAGTCTTGATCCCACGGGTGTGAGATTGCTGAGTCCTCGTGACTCATAGATTCTACCAAAACAGTTGCAGGTGCCAAGGATACCAGTGCAGGTGACGCAACCGAGCTCAAGTGGGAGTTCGACGAGGACCTTGGTCGTTACTATATTTCGTTTCCTGATGATCAGTAGTGGAGCCTAGTTGGGACGATCGGGGATCTAGCATTTGGGGTTGTCTTCTTTTACTTTGGTTCCGTAGTCGGACCTTGATTATACTTTGGATGATGTATGTTTAATTTATGTATTGTGTGAGTGCCGATTGTAAGCTAACTCTTTATCCCATTCTTGTTCATTATATGGGATTGTGTGAAGATGACCCTTCTTGCGACAAAACCACCATGCGGTTATGCCTCCAAGTCGTGCCTCGACACGTAGGAGATATAGCCGCATCGTGGGCGTTACAAGTTGGTAATCAGAGCCATCCCCGACTTAGGAGCCCCCTGCTTGATCGAATCGCTGACGTTGTTGAGTCTAGAACAAAATGTTTTGAGTCTTAGGATTATATATATCGGAGAGTAGGATTCTTTTTACTCCTCAGTCCCTTCGTCGCTCTGGTGAGGCCTCCTGACGTAGAAGTTTTGACTCTCCTCTCCTCAAATTTCACAAAAAAAATTTAGGATCACGCGGGTATATATCATAGGATATCTTTCCAACAGACACATGATACGATATGGGATCTATCATATGTTTGTTTCCGGCTTATTTTGCAAGCCAATCCTTTGTTTTGTTTTGGTTTGTGGTATTCGAGTTGCTTCAATGTCAACTGTTGATTCCATACCTTCCCTAAGTGGTGTCAATTCTTCTTGATCATTGAGGTTGTCATGTCAATTCTTTCCAACCGGTGCGATTCTCTTCAAGATGATCCTATCATTTTTTCCCATCCGCAAGATCAACTCAAAGTCTTCACAACGTTATTTGTTTCATCCGTCCCAAGTTGCCTTTGTTTTCCCGCCCACCCACCCTTTTCCTTCAAGGAATCAGATGTCTTAATCAAGTATCCTTTTATGGATGTGAAGCCTCTCCATTATTTTCCATCAATGGTCTTATCCGGTGATTCTCAGGAAGATACTAACGGAGCCTCAAGTTCATCATTCTTCATTCTTTTTCTTCTCCGGTGGATTAAATTCAAGCTTTGTCGATCATATCTTTTCCTTGTTTCAAATGTTTTCTCATGCCGGTGCACCTCTTAATCATCCACTTCTCGCTATTCAATTATTCCGGAGTGTTGAAGATATCTCAGAAGACTCAAGTTTCCATTCTCAATTCACTCAAGTCCTTTTGAGGATGTTATCTCATTCAAGCCATTTAATTCAACTGGTGCGATCTCTCTTCAAAATCGTTCAATGGTGTTTTCCTTTGAGTGGGCCCTAACCCACAGGTCTTTTCCCAGGATCTTACCTGACTCTTCTATTTTCCGGAGTTATTCTCAAATTCATTTCAAAGTTGACGTGAGAATGAATTATCATCAGTCAAATGTCCTTCTCTAAGATCTTTCAAATTCTTTTCATCGTTGGTTCAACCTTTCTAATTTTCATTCCAGAGTGTCTCAATAATTCTTGATGGTGTTTCTCGTTGCCATTCTCGGATTTTCAAGACCGAAGAAGAGTTTCCTCCAAATCATATCCGTTCTCTTGAAGATTCATGGTTCTAGCTTGATGCCATCCACTCATTATTGCTTTCGATTCTGAGAATTCTTTTCACCCATCCGGAGCATTTCATGAGTTGTTTCCATTTCTTTCCTCCAAAGGCCATCTTCTCAAATATTACTCATTCTCAGTTTTCAGCTCCCGTTCTCCAAATCTTACCGGTGCTTCATTCAAGTATTCTCTAATCAGTTCGTGATCTCTTCATTCTCTTGTATCAAATTCCCTCAAGTATCTTTATTCGTTCTCTAATTCTTCCCGGTGAATTGTGCCTTTGTTACTTACATTTTTTAATTAATTCGTACGGTGGTTCGTTCAAGAGTTCTCTTCCTTGTTTATCATATCAATTCATTCGTTCTTTCAAATCCTAACAGTGGTTCGTTGAAGCCTTTTCCCAAGTTTGCACTATATCTATCTTAATCCCTTTTACGAGAATAAGTAGTATGCCAAATCCGTTGCTTGTCATCAATCTAAATTGGTGAAGGATATGCATAACGTAATTCTTATTATTGCTTCATCCAAGTGATCTAGTTTCTTCTCTCCAGAGTTGTTCTTCATGTCACATTCTCGGTTCAAGTGCTTCATACTTTCCCGGAGTTCTTTTCAACTTCCCTTTTGTTTGATTATTCTTTTATTACCGGAGTTCTTCATGGAGGATCAACATGGTGGCTCATGAAGGATTCTTTTCATTCTTCATTTGTTCTTCCTTGTTCCTCTTTTTCTAAAGGAGTGTTTTCTACTTCGATCATCTCCGTTGCATTCTTTTCTCAAAATGGTTTAACCTCTCTAGGTTCATGGTTTCATTCGTTTGTCGAAGAAGCAATTTATTTTACCTCTTATCTTCCTCTTCCTTTCCCCTCCGGTGCCATGATAGATCTCGGGACGAGATCCTCTCGTAGTGGTGGAGTGTTGTAACGCCCCGGATACAACTTTCCATATTTGTAACTCCGCCTCTTGCCTTTTCCGGAGATGCGATGTGAGATTCCCTTTGTGGTTGGGTTTTTGTCTTCATTTTGCATTTTGTTCATGTCATGCATTTCATATCATGTCATCATGTGCATCGCATTTGCATTCATGTTCGTCTCATGCATCCGAACCTTTTCCCCGTTGTCCGTTTCACAATCCGACACTCCCACATGCACCGGCGCACCCCTCTTGTCACTTCTCGTGAGCGGGTGTTAAACGTTCTCGGAATGGACCGACATTTGCCAAGTGGCCTTGGTACACTACCGGTAGACCACCTGTCAAGTTTCATTCCATTTGGAGGCCGTTTGATGCTCCAACGGTTAACCGGGTAACCGCAAAGGCCTCTTTTGTGTTGCAGCCCAACACCCCTCCAAAACGGCCCAACAACCCATCTAAACCATCTCCATGTCCCCCGTCGTCGGATCACGATCATGTGGGCGAAAACTACACCTCATTTGGACACTCCAAACTCCCTCTACCTACATAAAGGTCTTCCCCGTCCAAATTCGCGGTCTAACCCTAGCATCTTCCTCCTCCGCGAGCCGGACATGTCCACTCCGCCGCCGGACATGTCTGCCACCGCGTCCGGACCAATCCCGCGGTGCCATGTGTCCTCCGCCGGCCCTCTCTCTCTCCTCCTCCGCTGCCGGCCCGCGGAGCCCATCGCGGGCCCGCGCAGGCCCGACCGCGCCGCCCGACTGCGCCTCGCCACCTCGCCGGCGAGCGCCACCGCCCTGCTCCGCCACCGGATCGGCGCCACCTCGCCGCCCTACACCGCTGCTCCACCGCGCGTCCTCCACCCGCCGGCCGCCGCCCTTGCGCCATGCCCTGCCACCGCGCGCTGCCCCAAGCACCCCGCCGCCTCCTCCCGTCGCCGGCGAGCCGCCGGAGCCACACCGCACCTCGCCGGCGCACCTCCATCGCCGCCCCTCACGCCGGATCCGCGCCGCCCTCGACCTCCTCCGCCGGATCCCGCATCCCCACACTTCCCCATCGTCGTCGGAGCATCGCCGGAGCTCGCCGGAGTTCTTCTCCGGTCGGATCCGGAGAAGGTGGATGAGATCCACCCATCCCCGCATCCAAACGCCCCAGATCCGTCCTGCACCGCACCATCCCGGATCCCTCCGCCCCGTTGACTTTCCTGAGAGGTTGAAATTCTTCTAAGTCTTTTCCCGGCAGTATTTTTATGCCCTGTTCATCATGTCATATCTCGTTGACCATAGCTCCAAATCATGCATATGATATATCAAATTGTTCGTCTCGTTGAGCTCTTAAAGTTAAGGCCTTTCCATGCATGTTACTCTCTGTTATGATGGCTTTTTCATTGATGCAAGAGTGCTATAAATTGTTAACTGCTGGTACTTATCAAATTATGGTGATTTGTCATTTTTGTTGCATTTGATGTGTGCATTCTATGAGTATGAGCTCTACATGTGTTTTAAACTACAACATGCCATCTTTACAGAGATGCTTGTCTTGTATTTTTGTGATCTATGTGGTGACTAGCACAGGCATGCAAACTAGGCTCCATGATGTTGCTGTTTTCAGGGACTTAGGATTTTGCTAAGTCCTTTTCCTGCTGTTATTTTGATGCCATGTAAACTTGATGCTACCATGAGATCCATGCTTATTTTGAGATACTTCAGTAAGGATGTTTTGAACATATGGTTATGCTCTATCCGTCCATGCCCCTCTTTGCAATTATCGATTTCCCTAGCATGTTCTTGCTCTACTTTTGCTATAAAATATTCCTGGCAGAATGTTAACATGTTAATCAATTTTGCCATGGTTGTTTTTAGTGATCCATGCATGCTATGAACTTGCTCTTGCCATGGTTAGCTTCATGAACATGCCTTCTTGCTGTTAGTATGCTTGTTTTGTCATGCAATGCTTTGTGATGAGTGATTCGAGCTCGCAAAGTTGCTATCATGATTCTGTTTATGCCAAGCTCTATTTTTTGCTAAGTTTGAAACTGTTAATAAAACTTGCTATGTTTACATGGGTGCCATCATATCTTCTGTGCCTTTTTGTCTCATGTTCAGTAAGGGATATTTGATCTATGCTTTTAGTAGAATCATGCGATGCCTTTGTTTGCTATGATTTGTTCCTGTAGCATGTCGTTTGGTTGCTCAAATAGTGCTTCCTGATGTTGTTTTTGACATGTTAGTATTTCCACCAAGTCTGTGATGCTGATATCTTTTGCACTTTTGCCATGCTTGTTTGAACCTGCTCTTGTGTGATTTAGCTGTAGCTCAGTGTTCATGTTTTGTCATGCACCTTGTGTACATCACTGCCATAGGCTTTGTTATGATGTTGGAGTGCAGTAGCTTAGTTCCTTGTTGCATGCTAAGTAGCATTGTGCTGTTAATTACAGTTTTGCACCATCCTTGTTTTGCTTGCCATTTGCAAACCGTGCATCCGTTTCCGGTGATCTTTATATCGATTTCAACCGAAATCATCTCATCTTTCCAGCGGCATACTTGGTTTGCCAAGTTGATGCATTGATCTTTATTTTCCTTCCGGAGCACGCATATGCATTGCATATCACATCTCGCATATCATGCCATGTATTGCATCATGTTGCTTGTGCCCATCGATTGATGTGGGTTATGTGGAGAAGACAAAAAGGGAGAAGGTCTCACATCAACGCGGCTAATCAACGGGCTATGGAGATGCCCATCGATTGATGTTAATGCAAGGAGTAGGGATTGCCATGCAACGGATGCACTAGAGCTATAAGTATATGAAAGCTCAACAAAAGAAACTAAGTGGGTGTACATCCAACTCGCTTGCTCACGAAGACCTAGGGCATTTTGAGGAAGCCCAACATTGGAATATACAAGCCAAGTTCTATAATGAAAATTTCCCACTAGTATATGAAAGTGATAACATAGGAGACTCTCTATCATGAAGATCATGGTGCTACTTTGAAGCACAAGTGTGGTAAAATGATAGTAGCACTCTCCCTTCTCTCTTTTTCTCTCTTTTTTTGTTTGGCCATTTCTCTTTTTTTATGGCCTTTCTTTTTTTTATTTAGTCCGGAGTCTCATCCCGACTTATGGGGGAATCATAGTCTCCATCATCCTTTCCTCACTTGGGACAATGCTCTAATAATGATGGTCATCACACTTTTATTTTCTTTACAACTCAAGAATTACAACTCAAAACTTAGAACAAAATATGACTCTATGTGGATGCCTCCGGTGTACCGGGGTATGCAATGAATCAAGAGTGACATGTATGAAAGAATTATGAACGGTGGCTTTGCCACAAATATGATGTCAACTACATGATCATGCAAAGCAATATGACAATGATGAAGCGTGTCATAGTAAATGGAACGGTGGTAAATTGCATGGAAATATATCTCGGAATGGCTATGAAAATGTCATAATAGGTAGGTATTGTGGCTGTTTTGAGGAAGGTATATGGTGGGTTTATGATACCGGTGAAAAGTGCGCGCTATTAGAGAGGCTAGCAATGGTGGAAGGATGAGAGTGCGTATAATCCATGGACTCAACATTAGTCATAAAGAACTCATATACTTGTTGCAAAAATCTACAAGTTATCAAAGCAAAGTATTACACGCATGCTCCTAGGGGGATAGATTGGTAGGAAAGGACCATTGCTCGTCCCCGACCGCCACTCATAAGGAAGACAATCAATAAATAAATTATGCTCCAACTTCATCACATAACGATTCACCATACGTGCATGCTACGGGAATCACAAACTTTAACACAAGTATTTCTCAAATTCACAACTACTCAACTAGCATGACTCTAATATCACCATGTTCATATCTCAAGACAATTATCAAGCATCAAACTTCTCATAGTATTCAACACACTCATAAGATTTGTTTTTTACTAATCTTGGATGCCTATCATAATTAAAGCAAATTACCATGCTGTTTTGTAGGACTATCAAAATAATATAAGTGAAGCATGAGAGAACAATAGTTTCTACAAAACAAATCCACCACAGTGCTCTAAAAGATATAAGTGAAGCACTAGAGCAAAAACTATATAGCTCAAAAGATATAAGTGAAGCACATAGAGTATTCTAATAAATTCCGAATCATGTGTGTCTCTCACAAGAAGGTGTGTACAACAAGGATGGTTGTGGCAAACTAAAAAGCAAAGACTCAAATCATACAAGACTCTCCAAGCAAAACACATATCATGTGGTGAATAAAAATATAGCTCCAAGTAAAGTTACCGATGGACGAAGACGAAAGTGGGGATGCCTTCGGGGCATCCCCAAGCTTTGGCTTTTAGGTGTACTTAGATTATCTTGGGGTGCCATGGGCATCCCCAAGCTTAGGCTCTTGCAACTCCTTGTTCCATAATCCATCAAATCTTTTACCCAAAACTTGAAAACTTCACAACACAAAACTTAACAGAAAATCTCGTGAGCTCCGTTAGCGAAAGAAAACAAAACACCACTTCAAGGTACTGTAATGAACTCATTCTTTAGTTATATTGGTGTTAAACCTACTGTATTCCAACTTCTCTATGGTTTATAAACTCTTTTACTAGCCATAGATTCATCAAAATAAGCAAACAACACACAAAAAACAGAATCTGTCAAAAACAGAACAGTCTGTAGTAATCTGTAACTAACGCAAACTTCTGGAACTCAGAAAAATATACCAAAATAGGAAGACCTAGATAATTTGTTTATTGATCTACTGCAATTGGAATAAGTATTTTATCACGTTCTGGTTATTTTTAACAATTGTTTTATTGAACAGAAAGTTTCTGGAATTTTCAGCAAGATCAAATAACTATCATCCAAGAAGATTCTTTAGGTTTAACTTGGCACAAACACTAAATAAAACATAAAAACAAATCTAACCAGAGGCTAGATCAAATATTTATTCCTAAACAGTAGCAAAAAGCAAAAAACTAAAAATAAAATTGGGTTGCCTCCCAACAAGCGCTATCGTTTAACGCCCCTAGCTAGGCATAAAAGCGAGGATAGATCTAGGTATTGCCATCTTTGGTATTAGGGAAGAAAAGGGAAAACTTATTATCTATAGCATTAATCTTTCTATTCTGATAGAGCGGATGGCCATTAATGGTGGAAGAAAGATTAAGTACGTTACGAAAATTTGCATCTAAGCTAGCCTTTATCCCTTTGATAGTTTCGTTTCGATAAGAGAGCAAAAGAGAGGTAGAATCGACCTTCTCATTCATGGGGTGCCCAAATATGGTTTTAATCTTTTCATAGGTATCTATGGGATCCCCTTCAAGAAAACCATCTTCAAAAATAGAATCTAAAACTTGCTTGAACGAAGCGGGCAACCCATCATAAAAGCTCTTTAGGTAAATCTCAATTTGATATTGGGGCACATAGCTAGATCGGATGCTTAAAAGCCTATCCCAAGCATCTTTCAAAGAATCATCAAGTAAATAACGAAATATTCCGGAATCATCTTCATCAAAATTATTCAGACTTTCATTGATGGCCCCAGTAGGTCTTTCTATAGCATCATTTTTATGAGCTTAGAGAGGACAGAGGGGTTATCCAAGGTACTAAAACCCGGGAGAGAACCCCTAACCCTTTTTGATTCAAACATGGCGAAAGAAAGGCGAGCGAAAAAGAGAGGGCGAATAAAACGGCAAGGGTGAAGTGGGGGAGAGGAAAACGAGAGGCAAATGGCAAATAATGTAATGCGAGGGATAGGAGTTTGTGATGGGTTCTTGGTATGTCTTGACTTGACTTGACTTGGCGCGAATCTCCCCGGCAACGGCGCCAGAAATCCTTCTTGCTACCACTTGAGCACTGCGTTGGTTTTACCTTGAAGAGGAAAGGGTGATGCAGTAAAGTAGCGTAACTATTTCCCTCAGTTTTTGAGAACCAAGGTATCAATCCAGTAGGAGACCACGCACAAGTCCCCCGCACCTACACAAACAAATAAGAACCTCGCAACCAACGCAATAAAGGGGTTGTCAATCCCTTCACGGTCACTTACGAGAGTGAGATCTGATAGATATGATAAGATAATATTTTTGGTATTTTTATGATAAAGATGCAAAGTAAAATAAACGGCAATAAAAATAGCTAAGTGTTGGAAGATTAATATGATGGAAGATAGACCCGGGGCCATAGGTTTCACTAGTGGCTTCTCTCAAGAGCATAAGTATTACGGTGGGTGAACAAATTACTGTCGAGCAATTGATAGAACTGAGCATAGTTATGAGAATATCTAGGTATGATCATGTATATAGGCATCACGTCCGTGACAAGTAGACCAAAACGATTCTGCATCTACTACTATTACTCCACACATCGACCGCTATCCAACATGCATCTAGAGTATTAAGTTCATAAGAACAGAATAACGCTTTAAGCAAGATGACATGATGTAGAGGGATAAACTCATGCAATATGATATAAACCCCATCTTGTTATCCTCGATGGCAACAATACAATACGTGCCTTGCTGCCCCTGCTGTCACTGGGAAAGGACACCGCAAGATTGAACCCAAAGCTAAGCACTTCTCCCATTGCAAGAAAGATCAATCTAGTAGGCCAAACCAAACTGATAATTCGAAGAGACTTGCAAATATAACCAATCATACATAAAAGAATTCAGAGGAGATTCAAATATTGTTCATAGATAAACTTGATCATAAACCCACAATTCATCGGTCCTGACAAACACACCGCAAAAGAAGATTACATCGAATAGATCTCCAAGAGAATCAAAGAGAACTTTGTATTGAGATCCAAAGAGAGAGAAGAAGCCATCTAGCTACTAACTATGGACCCGAAGGTCTGTGGTAAACTACTCACACATCATCGGAGAGGCTATGGTGTTGATGTAGAAGTCCTACGTGATCAATGCCCCTCCGGCAGGACGCCGGAAAAGGCCCCAAGATGGGATCTCACGGGTACAGAAGGTTGCAGCAGTGGAATTAGGTTTTCGTGGATGCCTCTGATGGTTTGGGGGTACGTAGGTATATATAGGAGGAAGAAGTACGTCGGTGGAGCAACGTGGGCCCCACGAGGGTGGAGGGCGCGCCTGGGGGAGGGGGGGGTAGGCGCGCCCCCCTGCCTCGTGCTCTCCTCGTTGATTGCTTTACGTAGACTCCAAGTCCTCTGGATCACGTTTGTTCCGAAAATCATGTTCCCGAAGGTTTCATTCCGTTTGGACTCCGTTTGATATTCTTTTTCTGCAAAACACTGAAATAGGCAAAAAACAGCAATTTGGGTTGGGCCTCCGGTTAATAGGTTAGTCCCAAAAATAATATAAAAGTGTATAATAAAGCCCATTAAACATCCAAAACAGAATATAATATAGCATGGAACAATAAAAAATTATAGATACATTGGAGACATATAAGGAATCATTATTTCCCGCGTAATAAGGAGGCACTTCCTTGCTGCGGCCGTGGACCCAGCTGTCAGCCTCTCCACATACAGTACTCTTCCGATGGAAGACGTTCCTTGACCATGTTGACCACGCCGCGCCGAGAGCACCAGGGCGGTGGACGACGGCGAGGCCTAGGAAGGGGAGTACGCAGAGCCGGGGAAGACGCGGCAGTGGATGCCCACGCGGAGAGGAGTACGAGGGTTCACTGGTTCAGCTTTGGTGTGAGGCTGCTGTCGCCGCAGAATAACAGGGGGTGTGGGTGAGTGGAGGGATGGCCTAGCCAGCGGTGGGAGTAGTAGGGGGCGGTGAGGCCTCCGCGGCAGCACAGCCGACCACGTGAGGCAGGAGCAGGCGGCACAACCGGCACTGCTTTGGGCGGCTGGAGCAAGAAGACCAGAGGTTGAAGAAGCAGTACGACCGTTGGATGGACATCGCACGATCACTGGAGCTAGAATCTTTCAGATTGACTAAGTTGACAAAGCCCTCCATCCCCGTCAACTTAGTAGGCCCACGAGTCAGCCTCCCACTATGCTGGGTCCCAGCTAGCAGGGGGAGTATTCATTTGTTTGTGCGTAATAAGCAGGCACTTCCTTGCGTGCGAAGATATAGCTGGTGGGTCCGACCTGTTAGCGGGGGAACGTTTTTTCGCAAAATACAGAGGCCCTTCCGGTGGGTCCCAAATGTCAGGTGGAGGAATCATTATTTTGCGCGTAATAAGGAGGCATTTCCTTGTGTGCGGTCATGGACCCAGCTGTCAGCCTCTTCACGTACAGTCCACGTCCGATGGATGTCGTTCATTAACCACGTTGGCCATGTTGACCACGCCGCGCCGAGAGCAGCAGGGCGGTGGACGACGGTGAGGCCTGGGAAGGGGACGACGCGGAGCCGGGGAAGACGCGGCAGTGGATGCCCATGCGGAGAGGAGTACGAGGGTTCACTGGTTCAGCTGCGGTGTGAGGCTGCCGTCGCCGCAGAATAATAAGGGGTGTGGGTGAGTAGAAGGATGACCTGGCCAGCGGTGGGAGTAGTAGGAGGCGGTGAGGCCTCTGCGGCAGCACAACCGGCCACGGGAGGCAGGAGTAGGCGGCACGACCAGTGCTGCTTTGGGCCGTTGGATGGACATCGTACGGTCACTGCAGCTAGAGTCGTTTATAATGATTAAGTTGACAAAGCCCTTGGTATGCGTCAACTTAGTAGGCCCACAGGCCAGCCTCCGAAACGTGCACCCCAGATGTTAGGGGGAGGAATCATTTTTTTGGCGGCTGAAGCTAGAATATCCGAGATTGAAGAAGAAGCACGACATCCGTTGGATGGACATCCAACGGCCACTGCTGCTTGAACCGTGTGTTGACTATAAGTTGACAAAGCCTTGCATACGCGCCAACTTACTTTTTTCTGAGGGGACGCATCAACTTAGTAGGCCCACAAGTGTGTGGCAGAGAACTTATAGCCCATTTGCGATTTGTAAGAATGTACAACCCATTTTTGAATTCTAATGGAATTTACTACAGCCCATTTACAGTTTGTTAAAAGTACATCCCATTTTCTAGCTAGGACAACGATTAATAATTTCAACCAACCGTTCAAAATAGAATTCAATAAAATTTTCCACATTTTGATGGGATCCGAAATATTTTTATCCTGAAATTTCTAGTCAGATTAAATACAATTTCAATATAAATTTGTATTACGTAAACATCCAACGAAACATTGCGCGCGCAACAATTAATGAAATTAAAATTTTCAAAATCCAAAAGTAATATTTTATAAACTAATTACATGTTTGGTGCATTTTTATAGTTACTGCCCAGTTTTTATAATTACATCCCATTTATTATTTCTTAAAGCCCATTTTCTTGTTAAGCCTAATGCATCCCTCCTAGGAAAGATTTGCAGCCCAGCGGGGCGGAGAATAACAAGTTGACCCGGATTGTGTACAACTGTCGGCCCAGTTGCATTGCTGATGTTGAAAAAAAGGCCTGTGTAGTAAAGTACAACCTTACATGGCTACTCAGGCCACATTCACGGAAAGGCCCAAACAAGGCTTCTGTACAACTTTTTGAAGTCACTGAACTCAATTAATAACTTAAGAAAAAAGTTAGAGTACAGTGGAACCTAATTAAAAGCTGTCACGAGCGAAGAAACAAATCAACGGGTCCCACTTGTGCGTGTGTGCGCCCGCGCGCGCGTGTGTGTGTGTGAGAGAGAGAGAGACCCATCAGTCGATGCTCATAAATACGTCTTTCAGCCATATGCATTGATGATGCTAAGTAAAAACTTATATAGTTGACACAATCATATAGAACATCATAGCACACTGAACTTGCATACAACAATTTCACGCAGGCGGCACAATCAGGGTGGAAGCAGTGGATCGCTACGGGTAGGGCTATGTTGAAACCAACGACTCGTACATAACGGTTCATCATCTTTATCAATGACGGGGAAATATCTTGAATGTTGTGCAAATAAAACAGACAGATAACACAATATATAAGTTCTGCTAGAACATTAAGTTGACGTATAGCCCTTTCTAAAAAAAGTTCAGGTACAAAAATAGAACAGGTCACAATCAAATGTACTGGCACATCAGTGCTTCACACCCATATCTTGGATTTAACTAGTACAGTATCTGACAAGATTCAGTTGTTACCTCAAATTAGAGCACATCCAGGCAGCCAGCCCTGCATCTTCTCCCAAAGAAGCAGTGGCCTCCACCACGCGATGGAGTAGGCCCTGTGCCATCCATCATTCCGAGCAACACGGGGAAAGTCTGACATTGACTCCTGCGACGGACCCAGGCACCAGCGGCGGCGGCAGGACTTCGATTGATGGATTGACCACTTCTTCGACACGCACGAACACTCGATACAGGTACATCCCTAACATGGTCCGCGGCGGCCTTGGTGGCGATGAATAGTACAACCACGGTTCCTGCACCGGTATCTCAACACCAATCACCTTCGGTATGGTGGACGGCTTCTTCATCCATGCCACAACCGTCAGAGCCTAGCTGTCTGGAGGAACAAACATACTTATGAGCTCACCTCCATGGTCGTTGATAAGCTCATTCATGGACTCACTGTTCCAAGCACGTCGAGGCATGTCGTGGAAGGTAAGCTTTGTTAAAAACTCAAAATCAAAGGGCACCAAGCCCCATCCTGGGTGCCATCGATCAAAGCTCACCAGCGCGCCATCGCAGAACAAACGCCGGGAAGATTCAAACACACGACTGCAGTCGAAAGTTGTCCGGAACCTGACGAAGAAATCAGCTGGTGGCGGACAGACTTCGACGAGCAAGTCACTTATTTGGATGCCGTGCGCAATGCCAAGAGCTTTGACAAGGTCGTCCGGCGAGACGGGAGGCCGGTCGCCGTTGATGGTTACCATCCGCACTTTGCCGGCAAACTGGTCGTCAAGCGCCGGCATGCCACTGTTGAGCGATAGCATGCAGCACCCGAAGGTAGGACGGACCTCAGGATCTCCGGCTCGGAGATCCGCGTTGACCGGAGACATGATAGTGCGCTTGAGTATAGGGAGTACATGAGGGGGATTTGGGGGAACTGGAGTAGGAATCGAGATTCGAGAGGTGGGGGACGGGCGGGAGATTGGGGATGAAAAGGCAACATGAATTTTGAACACGCGCCAATATGCTCTCGGCGCGCAAGCGCACGAAAACACCGGTGGCGCCCACATGTCGGCCTAAGAGTCCTTATTCTTTCTTTTTTTAGAGCCCGACCTTTTTTTGAGGATCTTTTGAGAGCCTGGCCTGAGAGTCATAATTGATCTATTTGGCATTGCGTTACTACTCGGCCCATATTCAACGACACCTCACTGGCCCAAACAGTCTACATCATCGAAAAGACACTGAGCTCAAATTATAACTTGAAAAAAGGAGATATACTCTGAACACTGGAGAATGGTGATGCCCTCATTTAGCCCACCAACAGTTCGAGACAATAAACAGTTCGAAACAAAGATATATACAACATTCAAACACTGACTAGTGACTACTACTGACATAAACAGCAAGACATGATAGTTCATAAGAAGTCTTGCTACACCACCAAAACACACCCATCTGCAGCGCTCAGACTCTCGTGATCCAGACGAGAATGACATTCTAAATAGACGCAACTATTACATAGTAAGAGTGACATAGACGAGGATGACCAAATGACAAGGAATATGCATAACAAAAGAGAGAACTACCCATCCAGAACAAGCAGCAAAGACAACAAGTCATTGGAAGAGGGATGATCCAACACCATCATAATTTGCAGCCCCGGTTCAGCCACTTGTGATTCGGAGACACCAGTGATACAGGGCTAACCCGGTGTAGGCCGCTCTTTCACAATTTGAGTGGATTCCCTCGAAGAACATGATGAACACGGGGAAGAACAGAGAGAAATCACAAGGGGAAACACTGAAGAACAAGTCCAATCACACATCCACTATACAATCAAACACACAAGATCCACAAGGTACATGAACAACAAAGGGAAAGATACAAGGTAAAGTTCATCTCCATGAGGAGATCTTGAAGGGGTCCACCCGCGAGGGGGTCTTGAATCCAAGATGGATCTTCTCCGTAGAGGTGCGCGGTCTCTCTCATGGAGTAGATCCGTATGGATGAGCAAAGCTCTATCTCAAATGAGCTAATCCTTTGCTAACCCTAATTCGGAGCTAGGGGACGAGTACTTATAGTCCAAGGGGTAAGTTGGGTGTTACACGGGTCATTGACCCTTTTACTGCGCGCAGGCAGAGCGGTAGTACCGGTCTTGGGGGCGGTTGTACCGCTGGGAACTCAGGTGCTGCTTCCTGGAGGTGTTCGCGGAAGGGATTAGCGGTAGTACCGGTAGTTGGGGCGGTTGTACCGGTCTTTTGGCAGTTACGGGTATAAACCGGGGCGATACCGGTCTTGTACCGTTTGATTACAGAAGGTTGACCGGTAGTCGGGCGGTTGTACCAGTCGACCGGTAGTTGGGCAGTAGTTGGCCGGTAGTACCTCTATCTCTGCACTGGGAAAATCCCTGTCCATGCTCTTGGTGTCCATCTTGCACCATTCCTTCTCCTTGTTGGTTCCTTGGTACCTAAGCACACAAAATGTCTTACTTTGAGGTAGTAGCCATGTCTCAAGTTGGTCAAAGGGGATTTCAACAAGGAGAGAGTTAACCTTATGTCCAATGGTACATGCTCGAGCTCTCATCGTATGTGCACGTAGGGCTTGGGGAGTAGTTGAAGTGTACATGGTGATGACCATAGGATGCTCCGCATCATCTCCCCTCCCTTGGGAAAGATCCGACCTCGGATCAAGAACCAAATCACCATGGGCAAGAGATGGCTTCACCGAGTAGAAGTGGACGTTCACCAAGTACTCATCATCTTCAAGCTTGAAATGGGTACTGTCCAATGTCGCACCGTCTTGTGGTTCCTTCAAAAGGAGCAAGGACAACAAACCCTTGGAGAAACAAATGTGGTTAGCGTTAGTTCAAAACCAAGCATTCAAGAGGTGATTCACCCAACAAGTGTCGTCATCAAGCATAGCATATGATGTGACAAGGGATGGTGACATGGCATGTAAGCATGTCAATTGAGCACAAGCAAAGATATCATGGGGACAAGCATGTAAATGTGAGGTAGTGATGCAAATATGTGTGACAAGAGAAAAAGCATCTACCTCAAAGTCATAGCAAGCACTCACAAATAGCTCAATGAAAGGTCTATAGTATGCATAGGAATCATTCACAACACCAAAATAAATGAATTCAATCATGTGACAAGCAATGGGACATGGCATGTGTGAAGAAATGACATTGTTGCAACCAAACATGTGATAGGAACAAGTAATCCAAGAATTGGATGCAACACACAAGGCATATATATCATGATGCATGGAATGGTGAAAATGACAATTCGAAGCAAGATCTCTGACAAGTGTGCAATCAAGTGGTCCAAGATGAACAATAAGTCTCATGGTGCAAGCAACACAAATAGTATGATCCGTCATATCCATGCTCATCGTTTGGGGGTTCTCAAAATAGAAGGATATCACCTTGAAAGCATGTCCTTGTGCGTCCTTCACAATGCCAAAGTACAAGCAAGTGCAATGTAGAATCATCGTGATAGAAGGTGGTTCGCTCTCAAGAGCTCGGATTGTCAACTCACGTGACGTTGAAGTCGACACAAAGTCCAAGTATCCTATACATGCACGCAACAAAACAAAGAACGTATGCACATGGTAGATAAACACATCATCCATCATGATGGTTCTCTTCTCTTTCACATAACCATTAGAAGCATAAGTGCATGAATAATATGATGCAACAATGGCAATATTCATGGCACTAGGTATATGGTGCAAAGAGGTAAGACAAGCATGCTTCACAAGAAGTATGTCAAAATCTCCAAATATATGTGAGAATGCTATGTGGGCAATCTCGTGAGCAAGAGTAGAATCATTGTTGCACTCAATACATGGCAAATCGTCTAACATGAGAGAGGAAATACATGGAGATATATGACAAGAAGCAATAACAATCATGTGCAACGCATGTAGATGGTTGTCATCAACCGCAAGAAATGAGCAAGTATGAATCATGGGTGATGCAACATAGGCAAGCATATCAATCATGTTGTGCAAACTAGTGGAGCGAAGATGCAACACACTAGGGAAAATCATGACAATCATGGCATGTGAGAAAATAGTTGATATAGGAAATGCACATGACATATCGAAAGCACGAACACAAAGAAAGATCATAGTATCATCATAGGCATGCGGCAAAAAGCAAACATGGCAATAACAAGTGATATATCCACCAATATTGCTAATGCACATACAAGTACTAGAATCAATCATCATGTGTAATGCAAAGCATGGGTCACAAATGCATGGCAAAGGCATAGTAATGAGCATATCATGCAAAGTGAACATGGAAAGATGGGCATATAATATGTAATGGACAATAACCCATAACCAAGTGAGAGCCACGTAGAAGAGATGCGCGAAGTCTTTGCGCGAAGAAAGCGGTGGGAAAGACAATCCATGGGATCCCAAATCATCGTTGCTCTCTAGAGCTCGTTTTGTCAACTCATGGGATTGCGAAGTTGACAAGTATTCATGGGTACCTACACAAAATAGACACAAACTAAAGAAATTGTGCGTGTGGTAAATGTACACATCATCCATCATGATGTGTATGTGCATGTGTGAGTTAGCACAAGATAAGCATCGCTCAAAGAAATTTGATGCATGGTATAAGAACATGTCATCCATCAAGAAAGAATAGTTATTGTGTATAACACGATGGGGACACAATTGAGAATGCAAGTATATGGCACATCAATAGCATGTTTATTCATGGGAAGCATATTGTGCACACAAGTATGAGGATCATGCAATGGATGGGATGAGTCAAAATCTCCTCAAATGTATGAGGAAACTATGGGGGTCTCCTCATGAGCAATATTGGAAACATCATATGGAGAAAATGGACAACATCCAAAACAATGCATATCCGAAGCTAGTGTCAGGTGGTAGGTGCGACATATGCTAACGGGTGGCTTATCATTGTGGGAGCCAGTAAGACATCGCCGGTGCCTGGAAACGGGATAAGGCGAAGGCATGCACGCCGGCGAATCTTACCCAGGTTCGGGCTCTCCGTGGAGATAACACCCCTAGTCCTGCTCTGCGGGGTCTCCGCATGATCACTAGATCAACACAAGTAGCTACAAGTGCTCCTTGAGCTGTTTGGCTGGAGGAGGAAGAAAGGCAAGGCTAGCTCTCCTCTTCCCTCTACGTGGTGGCTAAAACTATCTTAGAGATCAACCCTTTGCATGGGTGCCCTGGGGGGTTTATATAGGCCTACCCCCCAGGGATACAATGGTAATACGGCTGGATGCGGGTCCCAGCCGTCAGTGTCTGTGCTCGCCGGCTTCTCCGCCGGCCGCTGGGGCCCGCCGACTAGTGGGTCCCGCCGGCTGCCGGCCTCTTGGTTGACAGGCCGGCCCCACCGCCCGGGGGCTTTGTCGGCGGCTGGTTACTGTTGCCTCGCCCCTGATGACGAGGGCTATGTCGAGGTAAGCGTGGCTATAGTGCCGCCGCCTGGTGGGCTCTCACTGTAGCCTCACCTCGTCTTGTCACCTTAATAATGCACATACTTCGAGGAAGGGAGGTAGCCGGCTATTGGGAGCCAGCTATGCCTCAGGCCGACTAGGGGAGGCCGGGCCGCCTTCGAGCGTCTCTCTGGCTGAAGGGGCCCACCGCCCGCGGGCCGTACTGACGCCTGTCGTGGGTGACGTCACAGTCAACATGGCAACAGTGCCGCGCCGGACGGGGGATGGCTGACCCGTACGGCGCACTATGGCCATGCATGCTCCGGGATTCGGGGGTGGCAGGCTGTACTATGGCCACGCCCTGTATCATCACCGTTATGTGGGCGCAGCCCTGGTGGGTGCAGTCTTGGCCGGCTTCTGGGAGTCGGTCTTCTTGTGGCCGGCTTCTGGGAGTCGGTCTACTTATGGCCCGCTTCTGGGAGTCGGTCTACTTATGGCCAGCTTCTGGGAGTCGGCCATCTTATGGTTATCTTCGGGAAGGTTTTTGGAGGTCGGGTCGCCTTCTGGTAGTCAGCCTGTGAGATAGCCGACCAGGGGAAGGCGACCCTGTGTTTTGGAAACTTGAAGGCCCAATCGGCCTGATAATTTTTCAGAGAGCCACGGGGAGTTGGTTAGGCTACCCGTGGCCATTTACTCCGACAGTAGTCCCCGAAGCTGGTTGGGCTTCGAGGCTGAGAAGAGGACGAGAAGCTCGGTCAGCTTCCTATCTCGAAGAGCCAGCAGCTAGGAGCCGGCTTCGGTTGGGTACGCCGTCTTGGCGAGATTTTGAAGTCTGAAGGTGGGAGTCGGTTGGTGCGCACGCCGGGTTGCGGGCCGGCCGCTTGCCGCCAGCATACCATGTGGCACCCTTCGGCTGAAAAAAGCCTGCCAACCCACGCACGCGACGGGACGTCGCCGCAGGTCGGGGCCCCATCACTCTCACGCCTAGGCCCAGGCGCGGATTCTCTGTGGCCCAAAGCGGGCCGCACGCCTTCCGGCGGCAGTTTCTGCACGTCGTTAGGGAGCAGTAATCGCGGAACGTGGGGGAGTGGACGCACTTAATCCCATGTTCCCCCCACGCCTCGCCTCCTCGGCTTCGCCGCATGAGGCTATAAGTAGGGGGAGGAGGGGGAACGGCAGGCGCTCGCACGCCCCCCTCGCTCCGCCATTTTCTTCCTTTCCTTCTCCGCCGCAGCAGCCCTTCACCGCCGCGCCGTCCCTCTAGTCTTCGCACTACCCCGCAGCTTCGCCGCCGCGGGGCCGTGATTTCATCGTCGCCGCGCCCTTTCTCGCCAGCTTCTTGCCGTCATGCAGCACGACGGAGACTGGGATGGCTCCAACGTCCACGCGGACCACATTGACTTCCTCCGCAAGACGCGGCGGATGCCCGGCGAGGACCAGGTGCGGGTCCGTCTTGCACCGAAGAAGGAGATCATGCCGGCACCGGAGGAAGGCGAGCGGGTAATCTTTCGCTCGCACTTCCTGCACGACCTCAGCCTGCCCGTGAGCGCCTTCTTCCGCTCCTTCCTCGAATTTTATCAGCTCCAGCCGCACCACCTCACTCCAAACACGGTGGTGCTGCTGTCCGCCTTCGTCACTCTGTGCGAGGGCTTCCTCGGCGTCCTTCCCACCCTCGAGCTCTGGGGGGAATTCTTCAAATCCAAGCTTGGCACCCGCATGGAGGGCGTGCCGGCTCAGAGCGGCGCCTTCATCGCGGTGTTGAGGCCGGCAGCCGTGAACCCCTTCCCTGCCATCACACTGATCCAGTCGGTGAAGCTCTGGCAGAAATCATACTTCTACGTGAAGAACGTCGCCCCGCAAGGCGAGTACATCAATTTGCCGGCTTACGCAGCCGGCCCGCCGGCTGGGAGGTGGCCCCAGTGGTCCTATCGGGCCAGGACGCTGTCGCCGGTTGGAGCCGCCGCCGTCGCCCGACTCCGGATAATGATCCAGTCGGAGGGCCTGACTGGGTCCGACCTGCTAGCCGCCTTCGTGGTGCGCCGGGTGCTCCCACTTCAAGGCCGCCCTCATTTGATCAGTCAAATGAGCGGCCAACTCGATCCGAGTCGGATGTGCACCAAGGAGATGCCTCATGACGAGGTGGCTCATATGGTGAACTATCTCGCGAACTGCAAGCTCTCCGCAGAGTGGCAGTTTGGCAAGGAGCCGTACTCTCGTGCCAATCCCCCGCCTATGGTATGCTTTCTTTATCTTCTCTTCTTTTAGTTTTGTCACCAAGTTTTTCTTGGCCGACTCTGACCAGTCGGCACGTCTTGGCCGAGCCCTCTCCTTCGACCTGCGGCCGGGACAGTGGGGGCGGATCGCCAATTTCTCCCTGACCGGGCGGAGCATGACTTGGAGGACCCCGACTTGGGGGCGGCCGCCATGGACGATAACACCGAGGCAGGAGGCGGCGAAGTAGGCGGCTCCGGGCTTGGAGCCAGCTTTGACGACTTGCCGGAGGACGACGAGGCGGAAATCGTCCCGCGCCGCCAGCCGGCGTCCGACCATGGTGCGGGTTCCTCCGCCACGCCGCCTGCTCGAGGCGGCGCGCAGAAGCACCAGGCCGCGTCGGGATTGTTCGGCAGTCGGCCGAAGAAGCTCAAGGGCGGGGCGGCGGCAACCAGGTGGGATGAGGCGGCCGTGAAGGCGGCCCGCTTCCGCAAGGTGGTGAAGCAGCCGCAAACGGTTTCGGCATAAGTGTAGATTCTCTTGCATATTCCTTCTTCTTTTCTTGTCGATTTCTGAATCCTTGTCTTGTCTCATCAAACAGGGATCCGCTCTCTCTTGAGCGGATCGCTGCCGCCTCTGTGGTTGGATCGTCTGGAGGATCCGTAAATACCCGCCGCGTGGACCCTCGTGCCGAGCTTCAGGCGGCAACGGAGCGGAATGCGCGGGAGGAGCGGAAGGCGGAGGGGCTGAGGGCGGCCGCTGCCAAGGTGGTGCAGGAGATGGCGGAGGAGTCGGCGAAGGCACAAGCCGACGCGGCGGCCAAGGCCCAGGCGGAGGCTGCAGCAGTAGCGGCAGCGGAGGGGGCCTTGCTTGTCACCCCCTGCGTGTCGCGGCGCCCGAGATCCCGGAGCCCCTGCCGGAGGAAGCCGGCGGTGACCTGCCGGGGATGGAGAGGGAGGAGGACGACGTCGTCGTCCAGGAGAGGGAGGCGGCACCGCCATCGCCGACTGGGGCGGACCGAGGCGGCCGACTTGACGCGCCGCCCTTGCGGCCGGCTGGAGGTGAGCCAGCTGCGAAGATGGACCTGGTGGTCCGATCGTCATCACGCCAGCGCGCGGGGAAGGCGACTTCGGCGCCGGGCTCTAGCTCGTCGAACCAGGATCCGGAGACAGCCAGCGCCAGCTCGGGGTGGACACCGGGTGGCGGGACGGCCATGGTGAACGTGGCGGCGCAAGAAGTCCGAAACCGGCTTCAGTCCCAGGCCGCCGTGCTGAGGCAGTAAAATGATGAGTTCCTCACGACACGGGCGGCCATTCGGGTGAGCCTTCCCGCTTTTCTGTTTCTTGATCTTGCTCTCTTCCGTGGGGGTGCGTTAGCGCACCCACTGGGTGTAGTCCCCAAGTTCCGAGTCGGCTGCTGAGCAGGCGGCTTGGAACTTCTTAGTAGACTTTGATTGCTTATCTTGCTCTTGTTCGCTTCTCTGTTCGACTTGCAGGACTACCACAACCTTCGTGCGGCTGCCTTCAACTCCCAGGCTCGGGAGCTGACCCAGAAGACTGCTTATCTAACTGAGAGCCGGAGTAAGTGCTTCATCTTTTATCTCACGTGGGGGCGTGTCAGCGCACCCACTGGGTGTAGTCCCCGAGATTCGGGCCGACTGCTGAGCAGTCGGGTCGGATCTTTCCTGACGACTTCTTTCTTATTGCCTTTTTCTTCTTTGTCATATCTGCAGAGGCCAATGCCAGCCTGAGGGAGCAGCTGGGTGGGACCCAGACCGCCCTTCGCGCCAAGGAAGCCGAGTTTGACGCCTTGGTTCAGGAGCGTGACCGCCTAGTCAAGAGGCTGGCTGACCAGGAGGAGAGCCACAAGGCGGCCCTGAAGGCGGTGCAGGACAGCGAGGCCGCCC
Organism: Triticum aestivum; assembly: GCF_018294505.1. Taxonomy (NCBI): domain Eukaryota; kingdom Viridiplantae; phylum Streptophyta; class Magnoliopsida; order Poales; family Poaceae; genus Triticum; species Triticum aestivum. The sequence goes on from NC_057799.1 coordinate 249,226,268, forward strand.
TTCAAGCCGAGTACGAGACCGAGGCGGCGAGCTGGGCTGAGGCAAGGCGGTCACTGATCAGCGGCTACGGCCAGATCGAAGACTTGGTCAACGGTAGGCCGCCCTCTTCTTCGTTTCTTGCTTGCTGCTTGCCATTTAGTCCATTCTCTGACTTTGTGTTTTTTCTCTTTCTTTCTTGTGCAGAGTACTTCCCTGGTTACTCTACCGCCGCCAACCAGGTTGTCGAGGCCCACCACGAGGCACGAAGGCAAGCCGGTGTGGAGGTCGCGCCGAATGCTCGTCGGTCGCTTGAGGAGCAGCTTCTGGCTATCCAAGCCCGCCTCCAGCCGGCTCACCGCATGCTCCGCCGTCTTCAGCGCGTTGGGGCGCAAGTGCTGGCCGCCCTCTGGCCTGGCGAGGCGGTTCCCCGTACCCCCAGTCGGACTGCCGACTGGCTGGAGGTAGCGGTTGGCCGCTTCGAGGCCTGGAAGGCTTCTGCAGCTCGGTCAGGCGCCAGGCGGGCGCTGGAGTTCGTCAAAGCCTGGTATCCCGAGTTGAGCTTGGACCAGCTATCCACCTGGTGGCAGGAGGCTGACGAGGAGTTGGAGGCCGTGCGGCTGGCTATCATCCAGCGTGCTTCGGCAATCGCCGACTACACCGACACCAGCGCCTTTACTCCTGAGGTGGATGATAATGGCATTGCTCAGCCGGAGGAGTGGTTCGGGCTGAACCCAGCGGATGGTGAGGACTCGGCGGAGGAGATCGACTCCAGCGACAAGGGCGAAGAGGAGGAGGGAGAAGATGGTGAAGACGCCATGCCAGATGGTGGAGCAACCGGCCAGCCTCAACTTGATCGTGCCTCCAGCAACGAGGTGCGTGCGAACGCGCCGCCTGGAGCCGGCGATGATCAAGCCGAGACTCGCCAGCCGGCCACTCCTCCAGCCGGCACTGCCGTCTCCACCGACCAGCCCGGCTCGCCTATTGCGCCCTTAGTCTGATCCGCCATCTTTGCTTTCCTGTTTATTTCTCTTCGAACAATATTTTGTTAAGTTTGCGCAGTTCCACCCACTTGGGGTGTATTCAAATTATGTTGACTACCGGCCTGTTGAAGGCCTTATGTGTAAATATAATCATGCATGTGTTTGGCTTCCTATTGTTCTTGCTTTTCATCCTTTGGCTGTTTCCTTTGCTGCCCTCCCTTGGTTGCCGCCTTCCCAGCCGGACAGCTGCTCTAAAGTCTGTGGCTGGAGAAGTGCTTGGCCGGTTGGGAGGGCAAGTACTCTAGCTTTCTTGGATTGTAGCGAAGTGACTGGGAAGCCGGCCAGCCGGCTGTTCTGACAGCCGGTAGGTGTGGTGGGAGGCCGGCTTGTGTTCTATAGGTTCGTTAGTCCTTAGCCGTTTTTCGTGTGGGCATCCTTTCCTGCCTTTGGCTCTTGACAGTCGGACAGTCGGTTCTTCGAGCTGCGACTTTAAATAAGAGAGGGCTCGGGTGCCGGCACACTACTTGTCTGACTTCAGGTAGAACTTTTAATATAACTCAAGGCGGCCAGTCCCCGGGCCGACTAGTCGAACCCGGTGCCAGATAGAAAATCAAATGTAATAGTAGTTCATGGGTATGACACTCGTCATTCATAGATAAAAGAGGGTAGTCCCCGAGTGCACCTCGGGGGGCCCGTTGTCTTGTACTTAATACAAAAAGGTAGTGTGATACATACTGCTTTTAACTGTAAAATCTTCTCAGGAGATTGGCGTTCCATGGTCGTTCCGACTCCTTGCCGGAATCATCCCTCTTGCGTGCCTTTGGCTTCTGTGCGTCGATCAGGTAGTAGGAGTCGTTGCCTAGGGCCTTGCTGATGACGAATGGGCCTTCCCAAGGGGCCGAGAGCTTGTGCTGGCCGGCTGTTCGCTGGATCAGCCGGAGCACAAGATCGCCTTCTTGGAAGGATCTTGGCTTGACCTTCCGGTTGTGGTAACGGCGCAAACCCTGCTGGTAGATGGTGGACCGGCTGAGTGCTAACAGCCGGCCCTCTTCCAGCAGGTCGACACCGTCTTCTCGCGCTTCCTTGGCCTCCGCCTCCGTGTACATGGTGATCCGAGGCGAGTCGAACTCGATGTCAGTTGGGATGACAGCCTCTGCACCATATACAAGGAAGAAAGGGGTGAAGCCGGTTGACTTGTTCGGGGTAGTACGCAGACTCCAGAGGACATCCGGCAGCTCATCGAGCTAGCAGCCGGCCGAACGCTCCAGTGGTACGACCAGTCGGGGCTTGATGCCGGAGAGGATGAGGCCGTTTGCTCGCTCGACCTGGCCGTTTGACTACGGGTGGGCAACGGACGCTAAGTCTAGTCGGATGCCCTGTGTCGCGCAGAAACGTGCTAGTGCTCCCTTGGCAAAATTCGTGCCGTTGTCGGTGATGACGCTGTGTGGTATACCATACCGAGTGGTGATATCTACGATGAATGTCACGGCAGTCAGCCCATTCAGCTTCTTGATTGGCTTCGCTTCAATCCAGTTGGTGAATTTGTCCACGGCGACAAGCAGATGTGTCATGCCACCGCGGGCTGTCTTGAATGGGCCCACCATGTCCAGCCCCCAAACGGCAAAGGGCCAGGTGAGGGGGATGGTCTTGAGTGCAGAAGCCGGCAGGTGTTGCTTGGAGCTGAAGACTTGGCATCCTTTGCAACATTTGACTAATTCCTTGGCGTCTTCCAAAGTAGTCGGCCAGAAGAAAGCATGGCGGAAAGCTTTGGCGACAAGTGATCTTGAGGCCGCGTGGTGGCCGCATTCTCCTTGGTGGATATCCTTGAGGATTGCTATGCCCTTCTCTGGCTCGACGCAGCGCTAGAAGACTCCAGTGACGCTACGCTTACCAAGTTCTCTGTTTATTATTGCGTATGCTCCGGCTCGGCGTTGAACTAGTCTTGCCAAGATCTCATCAGTCGGCAGCTCTCTGTTTACTAGGAAGTTGAGGATGGGCTGGGCCCATGATGGAGCTGTGACTTCTTCTGTTGTCAGTACGGCTACTGTGACCCGGGTGGGTGGGTTGGGTGGTGAAGAGTTGGAGTCGGCCACCGCCTGTTGTGTCGTTGCAGTCCCCGGGCTGACTGCTGCAGTCCCCGGGCCGACTGCTGCAGTCCCCGGGCTGACTGCTGCAGTCCCCGGGCCGGGTTCTGAAGTCCCCGAGCCGGGTGCGACTACGGCAGTCCCCGGGCCGCTTGTCGAAGTCCCCGAGCCGCCTGTTGGGTTCCCCAAGTCGGATCCGACTGCATCAGGGGCAGGCGGTACGAAGATGGAGTCCGATTCTAGAGACAGCTTGACAGACGGTTTGAGGAGGCGTTGGAGAGAGACGCCGGTTGGTATAGCTTGTCGGGTGGAGCCGATCTGTGCCAGGGCATCTGCTTGCTCGTTGTCGGCCCGTGGCACGTGGAGGAACTCGCACCCTTCAAAGTATCTACTGATTTGCTGGACGAGGAATCAATAGCTCGCCATGTTTGCGTCCTTGGCGTCCGAGTCGCCAGACGACTGCTGGACCACCAAATCCGAGTCGCCATAACACAGGATCCGGCGTATGCCGAGTTCTTTGGCTAGCCGGAGCCCGTGTATGAGCGCCTCGTACTCAGCCACATTGTTGGAGGCGGCAAAATGAATTTGCAATGTGTATCTGAGCTTGTCGCCCTTGGGAGAGGTGAGGACGATGCCGGCTCCCAAGCCGGTGCGCATCTTGGATCCATTGAAGTGCATCCGCCAATGAGTGGAGTCGGGAGCCGGCGGTAGGTACTGGGTCTCGGCCCAGTCGACAAGGAAGTCGGCCAATGCTTGGGACTTGATGGCGGTGCGGGGCTGGTAGAAGATCTTGAAAGGAGCCAGCGCAATGGCCCACTTAGCCACCCGGCAGGATGCATCCCGGCTGCCTATGATCTCGGCAAGCGGGGCAGTGCATATGACCGTGATAGGATGCTCTTGAAAGTAGGGCTTCAGCTTCTTGGCGGCGAAGTACACTCCATAGCACATCTTCTAGTAATGCGGGTAGTTTTGCTTCGAGGTGGACAGTACTTTGCTCAAATAATATACCGGTCTCTGGACTAACTGAGCTTGACCTTCTTCTGGGCGTTGGACCACGATGACTGTACTGACCACTCGGCTAGTCGCAGCAATGTAAAGGAGCATGGGCTCTTTCTCAGTCAGCGCTGCCAGGACAGGCGGTGTGGTCAGCATCTTCTTCAACTCGTGGAAAGCTTGGTCTGCTTGGTCGTTCCACTCGAAGTGGGTGGACTTCTTCATGAGTCGGTACAGGGGGAGAGCCTTCTCCCCTAGCCGGCTGATAAAGCGGTTTAGGGAGGCCAGGCACCCGGTAAACTTCTGAACGTCTCGCAGCTTGGTAGGAATCTCCATTCTCTCTATGGCCTTGATCTTCACTGGGTTGCACTCAATGCCGCGTTCGGAGACCAAAAAGCCTAGAAGCTGGCCGGCTGGTACTCCGAACACGCATTTCTCAGGGTTGAGCTTGATCTGAAATTGGCGCAAGTTGGCAAATGTTTCTCTAAGGTCTGCGAGCAGGGTGCCGCGCTTCTCCGTCTTCACCACAATATCGTCTACATAGACGTGGGCATTTCTGCCGAGTTGCTTGAGGAGGCATTTCTGCGTGCAACGCTGAAAAGTGGCACCGGCATTTCTCAAGCCGAATGTCATAGTCAGGTAGCAGAAAGCTCCGAATGGTGTGATGAAGGCGGTCTTCAGGCGGTCGGCTGGGTCCAACTTGATCTAGTGGTAGCCTGAGTAAGCATCCAAGAAACTCAACAGCTCGCATCCGGCTGTGGAGTCTATCACTTGATCGATCCGTGGTAGGGCAAACGGATCTTTGGGGCAGGCTTTGTTGAGGCTGGTGTAATCTATACACATACGCCATTTATTGTTCTTCTTCAACACCAAGACCAGGTTGGCAAGCCACTCTGGAAAAAACACCTCCATAATGAAGCCGGCTGCCAGGAGCCGGGCTATCTCTTCTCCTACGATCCTTCTCTTCTCCTCCGACAGTCGGCGGAGAGGCCGCTTGACTGGTTTTGTGTCTGCTCGGACGTGTAGCTTGTGCTCGGCGAAATCTTTCGGAACACCCGGCATGTCCTTTGGGGACCATGCAAAGATGTCCCGATTCTCACGGAGGAAGTCGACGAGCTCGCCTTCCTATTTGCTGTCCAGGTTTGCACCAATGACAGCAAACCTCTCTGGGTTCTCCGGGTCCAGAGGTATCTTCTTTGTTTCCTTGGCCGGCTGGAAGGAGCCCTGAGCATCATATTCCTTGGGGTTGGGGGACAGGGCCGGCTGCTTGCCGGTTATGGCCATGACTTGGTCCAGCATCTTCTTCTCTTCAGCAATCACGAGGGACTCGGCCAGCCGGCTACTGGCCGCAGCGCACTCGGTGGACTTCTTGTAGTCTCCGGCTATGGTGATGATGCCCTTTGAACTCGGCATCTTCATCTTGAGGTAGGCGTAGTGGGGCACAACCATGAACTTGGCCAGGGCAGGTCGGCTAAGCAAGGCGTGGTAAGGGCTCTCTAGACCCACTACTTCAAACCAGATCGCTTCTCGGCGAAAGTGATCCTTGTCTCCGAAGAGAACATCCATCTTGATCTTGCCGATTGGGGAACAGGACAAGCCGGGTACGATGCCATGGAACACAGTCCGGCTTGGCATGAGTTGCTTCGCCTTGATGTTCAACTTCGCCATGGTGTCGCGGTACAGTATGTTGATGCTGCTTCCACCATCAATCAGCACACGGGAGAAACGGGTAGCTCGCCTTTCTGTCGCGAGGGTGGCGTCCAACACCAATGCATAAGAGCCGGGAGACGGCATCACCTCTGGGTGATTGGCCCGGCTCCAGCTGATAGGCTTCTCTGACCAATGCATGAACTCGGGGTTGCTGGAGGCGACCGCGTTGACTTCTTGGTGCTGTCGGCGCCGACTGCGCTTGTCTTCAATTTGGCTCGTGAAGACGATGTAGGCGGCGTGCTCATCTGGGAACTCATCTTGAATGGCTCCGACTGCTGGTCGAACAGCCGGCGGCTGAGGGGCTGGAGGCGGCGGGCCAGGAGGTGGAGGCGGCAGCAGCCCCTCGCCCTTGGAGATCCGCGTGAGCCAATGGCACTTCCGGGTCGTGTGGTTCGACGGCTTCGCGCCGCTGTGGAACTTGCAGGGGGCATCAAGAGTTTGCTCGTAGGAGAAGGCCGGCTGCCAAGCCACCCTGCCGCCCTTCTTCTTGGGCGCGGGCCGCTCTTCGGGCTGTTCGTCTTCGATGGTGGCTACTTGCCGACTGGTGGAAGGCGGCATAGGGGCCTTGCGCTTGTGGTCGTTCTGGTAGGGGCGTCGGTTGGAGTTACCAGCTGGCGTCTTGGGAGCCGGAGCGAGCACCTTTCCAGAGGCATCCACTCGAAGCTCGGTCTTCATTGAGGAGTCGGCCGTGGCGTACTTGTCTGCTATGATCAGCAGCTCGTCGAGGGTAGTCGGCTCGTTGCAGAGGAGTCGGTGCTTGAGGAGGGTGCCCTCTCGGCACCCGGCGGTGAAGTACTCTATGGCTTGAACCTCGTGCACCCCCTCGCAGGAGTTGTGGAGCTCGGCCCAACGCGTGAGGTAGTCGCGAGTCGATTTGCTGGGCCCTTGGACGCATAAGGAGAGCTGGCAGGGCTTGGGAGGCCGCTTGTATGTGCTGGTGAAGTTGCGGACGAAGACTTCCGTGAAGTCTAGCCAGCTGTTGACGCTGTAGGGCTTGAGGCTGTTTAGCCAGGTGCGTGCCGTGCCTTGAAGCATGAGAGGGACGTACTTCACGGCAACGCGCCTGTTGCCGTTTGCTATGCTGACTGCGGTAGAGTATTCAATCAACCAATCTTCTGGCTTCACGGAGCCGTTGTATTTTGGCGTGTCTCTTAGGAGTGAGAACCCTTTGGGGAAGGGCTCGTCGCGGATGCGGGGGCCAAAGCAAGGCGGGCCGACATCATCATCTTATTCTAGCGCCAGGGATCGCGCTAGGCGGTCGATCCGGTGGCGGGCATCATTCTCGCCGACTCCTTCGCAGTGGCCTAGTCGGCCGCCGAGAGTCGGATGCGTGACAGGCGGCGGGGTGGGATATCTCTCCCCACGAGGCGGGGGGGGGGGAGGCGGATTGCCTTGTCGTTCCACCGCTCGGGGGCGGCCTTCTGTGTCACGCTTAATGGTGACCCGAGTCCGACTGCGGCTAGCAACCGGCTCCTTGTCTTTTCTTGCGCGGGCGCCGCTTGTAGTCGGCGTCCGGGATGTCGCGGCGTGCTCTCGGCGTGGGGGAGGACTTTCAGCGCGGGCGCCGGCTTCATGCCGTTCTGCGGCCGCGTCGATCAGCTGCTGGATGCGTCTAGTCATGTAGGGGAGCTCATCAGCCCCCAGCCCGTTCAGCTCGTCTACGGCCGCCTGAGCGGCACGCAGGTTCTGGAGTGGCGTGGCGTAGACTAGGCGGTCTGCTCCCAGTATGCTGGCGATGGCCGCGCCGCGCTTCTTGACGAGGCCGGCTCGGCTCGGCCCGCCAGGAGGCGGCGTACCAAAGGCGGCGCGGTCGACTTCACGCTGGTGAGCCTCAGTGAGGCGTCTCATGGATGCTATCTTCTGGCCCTTCGCGATGAGGGCGAGGCGGCGTGCCTCCAGAGTCTCGGCGTCGGCGTCGGCCGGGATGGGGACGGACAAGTCGTGCAACGCCTCTTGTAGGGCGTCGTGGGCGTTCTCGCCCGAGACGGCACCTTGGCTAATGACCAGCACCTCAGTGACAGCGCTGCTGCCACTGTCGGCTCGAGGGAGAGGGTCGTCGATGATCACCACGTTGGTGGGGAAGGCATCAAGCGATGCCGTGTCGGAGTCGACAAGCATCGGGTCGGTGGAGCCGACTGACTCCAAGTCCACAGCAAGCTCGCTGGAGACGTGAAGATGGTCGAGGAGGCTGACGAGGCGGCTCTCGGGGCAGTCTGTGCCCGCGTCGGACGCAGGATCGTCGGAGATGCGAGCCTCGCCAAGAAGATCGGCGAGGCAGCTCGGCGCGCAGGCGTCGTTGATGCCTTGCAGCGCGTCAGGGCAAGCGCCATCGGGCGTAGCGGGCTGGCTACGCTCACGGGGGAGGAAAAGGGTTCCCGTCCAGAACAGGTCTCCGGACGATGGTGCACCTGGCCCCATGGTGGGCGCCAAATGTTGGGTGGTAGGTGCGACATATGCCAACGGGTGGCTTATTATTGTGGGAGCCAGTAAGACATCGCCGGTGCCTGGAAACGGGATAAGGCGAAGACATGCATGCCGGCGAATCTTACCCAGGTTCGGGGCTCTCCGTGGAGATAACACCCCTAGTCCTGCTCTGCGGGGTCTCCGCATGATCACTAGATCAACACAAGTAGCTACAAGTGCTCCTTGAGCTATTTGGCTAGAGGAGGAAGAAAGGCAAGGCTAGCTCTCCTCTTCCCTCTACGTGGTGGCTAAAACTATCTTAGAGATCAACCCTTTGCATGGGTGCCCTGGGGGGTTTATATAGGCCTACCCCCCAGGGATACAATGGTAATACGGCTGGATGCGGGTCCCAGCCGTCAGTGTCTCTGCTCGCCGGCTTCTCCGCCGGCCGCTGGGGCCCGCCGACTAGTGGGTCCCGCCGGCTGCCGGCCTCTTGGTTGACAGGCCGGCCCCACCGCCCGGGGGCTTTGTCGGCGGCTGGTTACTGTTGCCTCGCCCCTGATGACGAGGGCTTTGTCGAGGTAAGCGTGGCTACAGTGCCACCGCCTGGCGGGCTCTCACTGTAGCCTCACCTCGTCTTGTCCCCTTAATAATGCACATACTTCGAGGGAGGGAGGTAGCCGGCTATTGGGAGCCAGCTACGCCTCAGGCCGACTAGGGGAGGCCGGGCCGCCTTCGAGCGTCTCTCTGGCTGAAGGGGCCCGCCGCCCGCGGGCCGTACTGACGCCTGTCATGGGTGATGTCACGGTCAACATGGCAACAGTGCCGCGCCGGACGGGGGATGGCTGACCCGTACGGCGCACTGTGGCCATGCATGCTCCGAGATTCGGGGGTGGCAGGCTGTACTGTGGCCACGCCCCTTCCCATCACCGTTATGTGGGTGCAGCCCTGGTGGGTGTAGTCTTGGCCGGCTTCCGGGAGTCCTTCTTCTTGTGGCCGGCTTCTGGGAGTCGGCCATCTTATGGTTATCTTTGGGAAGGTTTTTGGAGGTTGGGTCGCCTTCCGGTAGTCGGCCTGTGAGATAGCCGAACGGGGAAGGCAGCCCTGTGTTTTGGATACTTAAAGGCCCAATCGGCCTGATAATTTTTCAGAGAGCCAGGGGGAGTCGGTTAGGCTACCCGTGGCCATTTACTCCGACAGCTAGGTAGTCATGGCATGTCATATGAGATAAATGATGCAAAGGGAGCATATTACACTACAAAAAAATACACTTCCGTGATGATACATGTTTGTCACAGTAGGTCGCGTTTTTTGTCATGCATGTACATCCATGACAAATTTATGACAGAATCAAGATAATCATACCTGTGCTGTCGTAGAAGTGTTCCATGACATTACCAAAATTATCATCACGGAAGTGTCCACTTCCATGACGATAAATCGCGCGTCACAGAAGTGCTTTCGTCAAGGGTGACCGACACGTGGCATCCACCGTAACGGAACGCTGTTAAGCTATCGGGTCGGGTTTTGGATCCGATAACCCGTTAACAGCCGCGACCAATGGGGATTTTCCACGTGTAAAATCATCATTGGCTGGAGGAAACACGTGTCGGCTGATCGTTGGGACAGATGTCATCCACTCATTGGACAGAAGGCGCCTATGATATGTCGACACGTGGCACGGCCCATCAAGTTTAAATGGGCCGGCCCAACTAAAGGCCCACAAGATTTTGCGGACCATAATGGGCCGGCCCAGCTAAAGGCCCACAAGATTTTGCGGACCATAATGGGCTGGCCCAGCTAAAGGCCCACAAGATTTCGCAGGCCATAATGGGCCGGCCCAGGTAAAGGCCCACAAGATTTTTGTGTGCCATAATGGGTCGGCCCAGGTAAAGGCCCACAAAATTCTTGCGGATCATAATGGGCCGGCCCAGCTAAAGGCCCATGAGATTTCGCCGACACTAGTGGGCCGGCCTAGATGTAGGCCCACAAGATTTTGAGGACCCTAGTAGGCCGGCCCATTAACTGGCTGCCATGTTTTGGGCCAAATATCGACCCATATTTGATCCAGTCCATTAATGGCCTGCCACGTTCTGGGCCTAATAATGGCCCATATGAGATCCGGCCCGTTAAAAGCCTCCCACGTTCTGGGCCAAATCATAGCCCAGATCAGGTCCGACCCTTTAAGAGGCTTTGGCCTCAATTATGGCCCATATCAGATTGGGCCCGTTAACTGGACGCTATGCTTTTGGGCCTACTTGCTAAAGGCCCATTTAGTAATTCAGCCTGATATTAGTTTCGGCCTATTTAGGGCCCGTTTAACATTTTGGCCCTATATTAATTTCGGCCTGTTAAAAGCCCGTCATATAGTTGGGCCTAACTACGGCCCGGTTTGCATCCGGCCTGCTCGTAGCCGATATCTGATTGGGCCAAACAAGGACCGAGACAATTTTGGCCTGTTAAGAGCTCGTGATTTGATTCGCACAATCATGGGACGGGGTCCATTTTGGGCTGCTGCTGGCCCGTGAGCTGTTCGGCACGTTTCAATCCCAACCTACTTCTCAGCCTCCTAAAAGCCCATTGAGTTTTCTTGCGAAAAGAGGGCCGGGGGTTACTCGGCCTATTAAAGGCCCGAATCTACTAGTGGGCCAGTTTGACGAGGCCCATGATGCGGATCATACATCGTGATTGCACGACGGCCCGATTATGTACCATAATTTTACGGTTTGGCCGGTTTACTGCGAAGACAGGATATATATATATAGTAAAATAAATGCAGCATCATGAATAAGAAAAAAACCTAGACTATACAATAAAGAAATTACGGCATATTACATCCACTGGGCATCAAAGTTCGCCACTATGATAATAAAGCACAAGCAGACAGCAGATTACATACACTGGGCATCAAAGATTGCCACCAGTGCAAATAAACACACCGACAAAATAATATACAAAACCGACAACACTTCAATAGAGTTCAAGAAAGGTCAGCCCTGCTGGCGAGCTGCAGCGCAACCACCTGAGCAAGATGATGAGACTGCGCTTGTTCAACACTTATATCTTCCTCACTCTGAAAGATAAACAAGCAGACAGATGATAGGTTTTGCACATAAAAGTATCAGTGCTGACAATTCATCACATTTCTTACTGACGAATAAAGTGACACAGTTTAAAATTGCATTAACACAATATGGTATTGTTCAGGTCAAGGCATGGCAGGAAATGACATTGTGAAGGAGTTGGCAGCTTCACGACACCACTGGATTACAGATCAAGAACTCATAAGTATCAATGGTTAGTGTGCTGTCAATTTATCCCATTTCAGATTGGCAAATAAAGAGACGGTTTAAATAATAGTAGAATGATATGACATTGTTCATAGTTAAGACATTGCAGAATATGACATTGTGTTGTAGTGGGTAGGTTCACCACACCACTGGATTACGGATGAAGAACAGAAGCATACATGCAGTGCAAAAGAAGATCACTTGCTCTGTATAGTTTAATTTACATAGTATGAAGAAGGAACTTGGTTTTACAACTGAAAACTTAAATTGAGAAGGACAAACTTTTGTTTATGAACTACATAATAAACTTTAAACATGCAATTTGATGCAAACACCAAAAATAAACAGCTGTTGCAGTCATGCCTAACCAAATATACACAACAAAGTTTGAAGGCTTGAGAAGGACAAACTTACATTACTGGTGAAGACAGGCTCTATAAAACCCTTGTCCATGCTGATGGGGGGCAATTCAAGAAGTTTACCACAGAATCTTCTTCATAAGCATTGCCTTTATTCTACATTTTGTTAAGAGTAAATATAGATGTGATAATATACGAAAAAATGGAGAATATTTAAGATAAGATAAAGAGTGATGCTACATAACCAAGTAGCTATAAATGTATGTGCATCGATACAGGCAAAAGGCACAACCAAGAGCAATGCACAGCTAAACATCTTCAGTACCAACCTTATGGTAAGAGTAAATATAGATCTGATGTGTAGAAAATGGAGGGCAAAGGAAAATAAGCTGCAGAGTGATGGTACATGAACAACTACCTGCCAATATAAGTACACTGATAAAGGACAGCATGTACTTACAAGAACAATGCAGAGCTAAAAAAATCATTGGCATTGGATATATTCTAGACTAATGTAACCATTCATACAGATCAGATAATTGGGAGCGAACAATTGATAAGCAAGCTATCATCCATACCGCTGTCACATAATGAACAAGGTATGTATGCAAGTACAGTGATACAGGACAACAGGTACTAACAAGAGCAAAGCAGCGGGCAGCATATTTGTGATATCATGTCGTTCTTTTCAAACCAGAATTCTTCTTCGAGCAGATTTCCTGCAAAAAAGATCTGTAAGGCACATGCGGAAAAGTAGAAGTTCAAATTGTCATTTGATTTCATAGACATTACCTCATCCTGGGAATGAGACCAGTGCATAACAAGGTTTTTCCATTCAATGTCTTCTAAATTTAGCACAGGAGACTTCACCAGAAATTCGTTTATAGACTTGCCATCAAAGTGTGATTTCCTCAGGTAACATCGATACTGCTGCAATGCTTCCTTGAAAAGCACAAGCAAGCTTTGCTCATCATGAGTATCCAGATTGACCCTCGCCTAGTTACAACAATGTAATGTAAATCATTGATGTGTTCGATCAGCAGAAAACAGGACAATAATAACCATGAATAATAGCACTTACACGTAAGTTGGACAGGAAGATGTGAAAATGGTGTTTGTCTTCACTATAATCTTCCCATGATGGGAATATATGCACGTAGTCCCTAACAACATTGAAAGCATTGTCTTTTAAACTGGAAATAAATGGAATGGGGTTCCAATCTGCAGGAATTGGCCGTCTCTGCAGTTGGGATAGGTCTTCGGCCGGTGGACTTGCTGTACTTTTTGCTGGAGTGGGATTTTTCTGTGGTACAGCTGGTGCTATGGCAAATGAAATCGGTATACCTTTTGCTGGAGTGCAGGTCTTGTGTGGTGGGGCTAGTGGTGTGGCCAGTGAAGTATGGGTACAGTCTGCTGGAGTCGGTCCTACGTTTAGTGTCACTGGTTGTACAACCAATATAAGTGGGGTGCTGTCTGATTTCTCCGGCACCACCACATTTTTCAAGGACTTTGCTGGTGCTCCTTCAGGTTCGGCAATCACCCTCTTCCTTTTTGATGTCTGATGCACAAGAACATCATTTGAGTGAAAAAACATGGTATGATGACAGATGGAATATGTATTGATAATGGATGGGCATGGCATCTCGAGTTATATGATGAGTAAACTAAGCAGATGGCGGTGCAACAAAGTAGAAGAAATGCAAGACAACATATGCAAGATACGCGCAATCAATAAAACCTTGCCAAATTAGAACAGGCACCTTGATGGGTGAACAGGACAGGCCATCTGCCTTTGACTCCTCGAGGTTAGAATAGTCATTAGGATGATATTCTGAACAAGAATCAACAGGTGGGGAGCGTATGAGTTTCATTCCTTCCAGAATGGCACTCAATGCCTTGGTGCTAATTTTGTAAGTCATTGCAGTGTTCCACAATATTATTCTGATGCGCGGATTCTGATATTCACTGTAATTGCGTATAATATCTGATAACCATGAAAACATAAATAGTTGTGAGATTATCTTTGTAATGCAGATGATATTCTAATATAGGGGCGCCCCTGTAAACACTTGTGTGCTATCACTGGATTCTGATGAGAGAGCTCATGTGTGCTGTAATATGGTGCGTGCATTTATATAATCTGGCACAAGTACACAAAAAATAGGCTCCAGAAGTAAGGATAGCTGGCAGATGATACGTTCATAATATACTATATAGAGAGTTTATTGCCAAACCATGATAACAAGAGCACACAACAACTAGGCAAATCATAGTGTACATAACAGGGGTACACCATAACCACGATATATAAATCGGGATAGTGGAACTGGCTTGAAAATACGGTGTTGTATTGCCGCTAGTAATTGAAAGCCTATCGATCACGTACAGGCCAGCTCTATCAGCTGTTGACTGCAGATGTCCCTGCTCCCCTTCCCGACAAGGAACATACTGTACGTACTAAATACGGAATAAACAAAGAGGAACATGTTAAAGAACAGAAGAGGAAGCATATTCCTGAGGTTCCGCTTCATTGCATACAATGTTGGTTGCCCACTCATGATGAATCACAACGCCCAAAGAAATGCAATTCCATGCTGTCTCTCTATATGTGGCAATTTTGAACAAGAGTCATTAGGATCATATTCTGAACAAGAATCAACAGGTCGGGAGCGTATGAGTTTCATTGCATCCAGAATGGCACTCAATGCCTTGGTGCCAATTTTGTAAGTCATTGCAGTGTTTAGCTTCAAGAGTGGACTGCTGCTAGTGCGACACAAAGCAGCTACACAGATCATAGTGTGGATATAACGGGGAAAACCGTAAGCATCAGAGTAAAATCAGCAAAGTGGAACTTGCTGGAATATATGTGCTAGTATTGCCGGTACGGCTAGAAAGGCTTCGGATACCAGCTCTCTTCAAGTGAAGGTGCGGTACTGTTAATATCAGTGTTACTCTCAAAGGCGAGACAACTCCCCGCATTTCCTTGCTATTCTTATAGGATTCAAGTGGGCAGGTGACTACAAATCCTATTCCTATGTTTACAAGATCCTACGAATCAAAGAGGCTCAAAGTGTCCATCACAACCGACCGTATAGACCTCTACACTGCAAAAGTCCCTGCTCATCTTCAGTACAAGGAACATACTGTACCACTATCATACTCCCTCCGTTCCAAAATATAAGTCTTGGTAGAGATTTCCACTATGGATCACATACAGATGTATCCAGATACATTTTAGAGTGTAGATCCACTCATTTTGCTCCATATGTAGTCCATGGTGGAATCTATACAAAGACTTGTATTTAGGAACGGAGAGAGTACATATTAAAGAAGAACGGAAGAGGAACATGGTAAAGAAGAGCAAGCAGATTTTGGATAATAAAATGTTGGTTGCGCAGTGCCCACACATGATGAACCAGAGTGCATTAAGAATGAAACTCACAGCTGTCTCTCGACCATTTCAGGTGGTTGGATGAAGATCCTACGTCTCCTAACCCATCTTCTTCCTCGTCTCTGTTTCTTCCCATACAGAACACCGCACGGGCTGCCCGCCGGACCACCGGCCCCCGCCGCCTGTGTTCCTCCGCCACCCCCACCCCCACCCCTGCCCCAACCCCCACCCGCGTCGAGTTTTCTTCGTTCGGCGAGGCCCCACAACCACCCGAGCCCCTTCGTTCGCACCGGCGAACTCCGGCAGCTCTGAAAAATCGACTTACCCAATTTTGAAATTTAGTCTATTGTGATTTAACTAGTGTGGAATATAAAAGGGGAAAACCATAAGCATTGGGAGTACAGTGTTGAGCGTGCCATGGCGGATCTGAAGGTGCAAACCGGACAAAGGCAACTTTGCAACCAAGACAAGAAATCAGAGTAAAGCAGTGGCGATCTATTTTCTTGCTGCGATAAATAAGTTGAGCAGATACGAAAGAGTACCGCCTCTGGTGCGGCGCCGTGTACGCATGTGCTGAGAATTTGACGGTGCTGCGGTAGCGATGGCTGTCAGCGGCGTGGAAGCAGATCTAGGAGGGTAGACGGTGGCGACGGGGCGCGGTGGACGAGATGGTCGTAGGAGCGGCGCCGGCAAGGTGGACGACGGCGGGGATGAAGTGAGAGGACGGGATGCAAGGATCCCGGTCCGAAGCCGTGGATGAGAGAGGTCGATCTCTTGTAATGGACGGCAGCGTCAGGGTATCAGCTCCGGCATGGTGGAGGAGGACGGCGGTGGATGTGGTGGCGGACGGCGGCGGACGGAGGAGGGTGGGGTGGAGAGGGTGTTTTGGCGCCCACGGAGTACGAATGGGGAAAAGGGAGGTAGAGAGGAAGGGGGAACCATGTATTCAAGGCGCGCTTGTCTCAAATGCGAGGAAATTTACAAACTTAGCCCCCGTTTCAAATTTCTACTACATCACAGCAACATTAGTCGGTTGGGGATAGGACGGTAATCTCGCATACACCGAATATTTGCCGACGAGAGTTTGTTTTTGGCGCCCACCATGTATGAATATGAATCGGGGAGGGAGTCGATTTCGGCCGAGGACACACTGTGTTTTGGCACCCACCGTGTATGAATCCGGGTGAGAGGTGGTTACGTCACGTTTGGGTGAAATTACAAACTTACCCCTATCGAAACCTATAGAAATCCAGCAGATAGGCTTTGCGTGGCAGGGATAGGCAGTAGTGATTTCCATCTCGCAGATTTTGGTTTCGGGCGGTTACTGCGACTTTCCCCGCTTCGTTCAAATTTTGCAGAGTGCACGTTTACCGTGCCAACTCAATTCGAATCCGGTTTGTATTCTATTTTTTTCGGGCGGGATCCATTTTCAATTGGAATTACATTCTATATACATCATTTTTTTTATATATACTTTCAAAAGCACAACACCATTTATACATAAATATGGTTTACAAATGTCATGATCTCAGATTCATAAGGTTGTATCCATCAACTTGGATTTTCAAATATCTGAAACCACTTTATGTTGAAATCCAATGTATGCATTCCTCGCTAACTGTCTCCAATTAATGTGTGTTTCATGCGGGTTTTTTTACTTCTCAAACATGTATAATGTGTTTCACACACGCAACATATAGTGTAATCCCATTTAGACATTAATTGCATATAAACCATGCATTGTTTGTAATTGAAGAATCTATGGATCACCAATATTGATAAACTATATAACATTACACGTGTGCCCAAATTCAAATGAATATGCATGTTTGATACACCAATTTGCGTTATGATATTATCGATGTCGTGATCTCTTGTTTAAATATTTGAATCCCCTTTAATCTAGATATTCATCTCATATAGCTATCACTCGTGCTTATATAGGACTATCTCTCTGGACCTATACGCGTTCATCGTCTCTCATGTATCTCTCGTGCTACCTGTATGTCGACAATGATCTTTTATCTTCGTAACACATTGACGGTACTCTCTCCCTCGACCTTCATCACTCTATCTATCTCTAAGTATATCTCGCTCCCTGCTATGTGTCTCTAACTATGATTCTCCATGTGGAATCTCTTTCTCTCACACAAACACAAAACTTTGTCTCCCGGGGTCTCATTTCTCTCTACTATTCCCATGTGTGCCACTCGCACACCCCTCATACAGAGATGTCTTTCGCTCCTTAGATATGAGAACCTACGACTCTTCCTCTTCAATGTCTCTTTCTCACACAAAAACACAAACTCTGTCTCCCAGGGTCTCATAGTATGTCGCTCACACACACCCTCTCTCCCTAGAGATATCTTGCGTTCCCTCGTATGTCTCTCTAGCTATCACTCTTGTTGTGAAATATCTTTCTCTCTCGCAGACACAAAACTCCGTCTCTCTGGATCTCATTTCTCTCTGATATCTGTTTGTATGTGACTCACATGCACCCTCTCTCTATCTCTCTCACACCCAAAACACATAACCCAGCCTTCTGATCCACTCGACTCCTATCTCTAACGCACACTAGCTAGCATCTTTATATTTCTATTTATCTGTTTCTCCATCAACCTTCTTTCTCGCCCTCACTCTTGATTCCTATCACGCACACTACATATGTTTCTCTCTACATGCAGTCAAGTGCCCTCTCACACACATATATAACTTCACCCTTTGAACCACCCGACGGTCATCTCCAACACCCAAAGTAGCGGATGTCCCTCTAGCTAGCATCTCCATCTCTGTATCTATCTGTAGTTTCTCCGTCAACATTTCTTTCTCGCACGGAGTCTTGCTTCCTATCACCCATACTATATATGTCTCTCCATACATATGCATTTATAGGTTGGTCTCTTTTGCACAATCGTTGCGCCTCACTCCCTCTGCTCACCATAGATGCATGCTCCAGCCCACGCCACTATCTCTTAAAGACAAAAACACATGCTCAATTGTCGGGCCTTCTTCCCTGCATTCTCACATGCATGCATATTGTCATACCGATCCGTCTCTCCCATGTCGTTGATCTTATGACTTATGTCTTCTTTCTTTTAT
Organism: Triticum aestivum; assembly: GCF_018294505.1. Classification (NCBI taxonomy): domain Eukaryota; kingdom Viridiplantae; phylum Streptophyta; class Magnoliopsida; order Poales; family Poaceae; genus Triticum; species Triticum aestivum. Next base: position 249,244,556 of record NC_057799.1, read on the forward strand.
CTCAATCATGCGCGCGCACACACAGACACATCCCACGTATACATGTATACCTCTCACACATGCACGTTCAAGGTCTCTCTGTCTCCATACGTAGTTAATTACCCTCAATCCTAACGCCACATCGAATCGTTCTCCTCTTTTGTGCACATAACTTCCGCCTGGATGGGTAAAACACACACTCACACTTAACAATCTCCTTCTAGCTACCCCCGCCTCTCACTCTTCCCCTATATCCCCCAAACCAATAAGACCATCCCTTTGTTTAATTCCCGCCTACATGCACCATCGATATATAGTAGTCTTCCTCGGTGTCTCTCGAACAAACACGTTCTCTCGATGTCGACTCCTCTCACGCGCACACACCTTCTCTTCCCTCTCTACGGGCATTTTCTCTCTCGCACCCCATCGTTGGTGGCCTCTGCCATACACATCACCTCTCTATGATGAAGCCATGCACACTTAAATTACATCCGCCACAGAGGACCCCGCGACACACACACACACACACGCACACACACACACACGCACCCCCCTACACACACTAAGACTCCATCTCTCTCTCACAC
>NC_057799.1:249985104-250006898 GCF_018294505.1 Triticum aestivum
AAACACACACACACGCACGCACGCACGCACACCCCCCACACACACACTACGACTCCATCTCTCTCTCTCTCACACACACACAAACTAAGACTCCATCTCTCTCTCTCCTCTCTCTCTCTCTCACACACACACACACACCCCCACACACACTAAGACTCCATCTCACACACACATGCTCTAGGCGGAGCATTTGTTCCTACCACCCTTCATCCAACCTTACCCGTATGATAAACAGTCACCTTTATTTACTTGCATAACATGGACAAATTCCACTTTACTTTAGTAGTCAGCAAACTTATCATCTGTACCCTTATAAAAAAACGAGTTGGTGGTGATGGTGTGCCTGCCATCTTGTAATACAGACCGTATGATCTATATCTGAGGATAGAAAGAAACTATGATAATTTTACAAAAGATACCCGCACCTCTCTCCACATCATTATCTCCCGCAACCTCATTGCTCAGCAATTAAACAAGGAATAAGTCTCTGGAACAATACAAAAGATACCCGCACCTCTCTCCACATCATTATCTCCCGCAACCTCATTGCTCAGCAATTAAAAAAGGAATAAGTCTCTGGAACAATCTAGCATGCATGGTGGCCGCTGCCGCCTGCCGACGCCGTCCATCCCCATGCCTCCACCCATTCCGACCACCAGTCACCACCACGCTCCACTCCTCCTCGCCTTATCTCTCATCTTTCATTTTTTCGATGACATTCTCGAGATACCAGTTTTTCGATAAAATTCTCGAGATATCATTAGTTTTTACACATGGGATTACTCCTGCATGGGTCAATCACAACAGGTGTTCTGTAAAAAAATGCATATTGATGTTCTGTGCAATGCACGAGAATCTTGCTTGTAATTATATAACGCAAATCACGAGCAGGAAGTGACATTTTTTTGACACAACCACGTTAACATGGCCACGTAAATCACTAGCTAAAGTAAATACCATTATACTTATATCCCGATGCAAAAGGTTGAGTACATGTCCGAAGAGTAGAGTCGCACACACGCACTCTGTCTCTCAGAATCTCTCTCACACACACACCAGTTACGTGACGCCCACTTAAGCAGACACGTATGTTACAATTTGTGCCCCCGCGGGTACACGTGATGCTGCGCATTTATTTAAGCCAGAAGGCGAACCCAAACAGTAGCTGCATTCATTCCCCTCCCGCCGCCTCTTCTCTGGTTGCCGTCGCCCGGTAGCCATGGGCCGGCCGAAGGTAACAACATACGCCATACTCCCGCCGGAGCGGCGCTTTAATATGGAAATTTTAGTGGTCATGCATGCATCTTTTTCTGGTAGCACTCCTATATAAGGGTTGACCGGTCGCTTCCCGCGGACGTGCGCGGGCGGTGGAAGAGGAAGGAGAAGGGAAGCGGGCTGTGGAGTAACGTTTTTACCACAATTTCTTAGGAAACTGAGTGCAATAATTGAGTAGTTTTGCAAACTACCAGTACTACACCTGAAACGGTTCAAAACCTATACTCCCTTGCCAGTGCGCGCTTCCCGCGTGAAACGGTCAGCGTCGCCCTGGAGCGTCAGTGCCGCATTAATGCCCGACCAGAGCGGAGGCGACCTCTCACTGGCGCCGACTTTGAAGTGGCGCGACGGCCGAGAGAGCGCCGCTTCCCGGTGCACACGACTGCTCCTCGTCGAGGCTGGCCATAGGCCCTGTTTGGATCCATGGGTTAGAGTTAGTTTGAGCTAGTTGGGGCTCAAATAGCCCTAAAGTATCCAAGCATGAGGGTTTAAATTGGAGCAAGTTGCACCGAACCCACCAAAAAAAACTATCCCACCCAAGAGGTGCTAACTGGAGATAGTTCTCATTGGGACCACTGAAAAATCACTTTTCTCTCTCCATGATGTGCATTTATTGTCAATCTAACCCTATCACCCAAACACCTCTTTGGCTACAGTTAGTTCAGGGTTAGTCATGAGTTAGTCTAACCTCTAGCTAAGTTAGAGTATCAAACAGGAGCAGTATAGGACATGCAAGTTGCTCAAAGCATACAGGCAAATTCGTACGTGAAAGGATTTTTTTCTTTTTGAAAACGGAATGTGAAAGGAATTTTTTTAGAATGTTCTTGGCATGTCGCTAACATATGATAGTTAACCGACCTCAATAGACGGCAGACACGCCAACCCACTGCACTTTGATAGAGACGAGGAGGGAGAAGCGATACAGGCTGCTGGATTACTAGAGATAGGTGTCGCACGGAAGCCAAGAAATATGGTGATAGCGTGGGTTAGCCATGTACTAGTATGATGTAACTACACTGGGCTGCCATGTTTCGTACTCTTGCAGTCCACTGTGGAGATGATTGGTTAATTTTATATCGCTGAATAATATTAAATATTATGAGTGCAGACGCTCCACCACGAGGTTCCTTGCTCCTTCTCGGTCGTCCGGAATCTATGTTCTTCCACTCTATTTTTTTACGTGAGCTTTGTTCATCCTTTTGCCAACACGCGAGACATCTAGCATCAAGGTGCACGTGTTATGCAAGGATCGTTCCATCTATATGAAGAACACGTGGGACTGGAACTACGAGACGGACATGTACCCAGGAGTGGACGTACGAACCTGAGTAATGTAGCGCAGTAAGTGAAGTAGAAAGGCACAAATGGTATGAACATGCGTGGCATATAGGGTGTGTTTGGTTGCGTTCTCGTCTCAGCATAGTTGTTCCCTCTTCATGCATGCTCAACTCAACACCCCTCTTCATGCATGCTCTCTTCATGCATGCTTCTATTGTATTTGTGCTAAACTAGTGTGGACTCATGCACCCTCCATACACTCTACCAAACACCCAAAAGTAGGTTGAGAAGGGAACTCTTGGGCGGCATTTGTCTCTTACTACGTACTACCACTAAATGTTGTACGTGCAATGCACGGTGATGTTATGGAGTACGTGCCTAAGTACTCTACTACTACTATATTAGTTGGAGGCACATATTAACTTTTATATTTGTTTACGTGTATGCCCCGAGACCTTCCAACTAGATGTGTCTTGACCTTCCAACTAGATGTGTCTTTCTCTCCAGGTCGCACTTTGTATCGTTCGTACCACTAAGTACTACTACGTGTGGTCTCCGACCCAGAAGTGGAAGAAGTGGAGATGCTCTACCACGCTATTTTTTTACGCTGGGCTCTACCACGCTGTTCATGTCCCACTCCTTTCGCTGACGTGTGGGACATCCAGCACGTGCCGTGTTTGGTACCCTTCGTTGTAAGAGTTGAAACGCTAGCATTCATCAGAAATAAAAAATAATTATAAATCGGCAGTGATACTATTTTTTTGCGAACCAATCAGTAGTGATACTATACCACGCGGTTTCCTTGCTCCTCGATATCGGAAAGAATACCGTTTGCCAACATGTGGGACGTCGACCATCCTGGTCCACTTGCCATGCACGCAGAACTCCAAGGGAGAGTCACCCAGGTCGTCGCCCCGCAGTAACAATGACTAATGAGCCGTCAAATCATAGGCCCGCTTCCCACTTTGAAGTTGCTCAGACGAAGGAACCATCATGACTTCGTTGAATTCCGCTTCTTGAAGAAAACTACTGTACCAGCAGTACTGCTAGCTACAGTGGTTACTCCAACAGAGGCCTCCTTTCGTTCATAGGATAGGAATATGAAAATCATAGGAAGTGAGATGACATGCATCTCAATTCCTATAGAGAAAGAGATGCCATTTGATGCTTAGGATATGAATTTTTCCATTTAGTCTAGGCTAATGTACTGGTAATTTGCTCTAAAAACTACAGTAGTAACTAGTAGTATTGGTACATGCTCATACTCAGACACAGACACACACACTAACTACTAGTACTACTACTTCTCACATGTTGGCCAGATGCCATCGTTCTCCTTCCCGGCTTTGTCGGTGACACCCCACCGTGCTTGGATCTCCGCCGACCTCTCCGCAGCAGCGCGTGTGTCCTTTTCTTTCTTGCGGCGGCGGGCCTCTCGTTTCTTGAGTGCTTTCTGACTTTTCCGCTCCCTCTATGCGGCTTTGCCCGCCTCTTGCTCTACCGCCCATTCGGCCTTGGCATCTTCAAATTCCTCCCACATAGTTGTGAGGTCGCGAGCGGCGATGAACTCGGCACGGCGGGATGCCATCGCTTCCCTACCATTTTGTGTGCGGTCGTGGGCGGCGAGGAACTCGGCGCGGCGGGATGCCATCGCTGCCTTACCGGTTAGTGTGCGGCGCGGTGGCATGAACGACGCTGGTGAGAGCTCTGGGGTGGAGTGGCCGGACAACCGTATAGTGCATTGGTTTGTCAAGAGCTCAAGGACAGAAGACGAAGCAAATTTGGATTCCCCTTCAATCCTGGTCATTTATTACCGAGTAAAATGCATTGGCGGTCATCGAACTTGTCTTGATAGCTCACTTTGATCATTGTATACGAGATATGGTGATCATACGGTCACTGGCTCAGCGTATAGCTCCGTATTTGTCTGGTTGACCAGTCAAACAGTCCGCATGCGCCTCATCAGCTTGTGTTCTTTATCTATCTATGCGGGCCTACCTATCAATGGAGAAAGAAATACTGTAAAAACCAAAATTATGCGTATGTGGGGAATCAAACCACGGACTCATCGCTGCAACGCACCCTCGTCAGCCAAATGAAATACTTCACGTCAGACACTCACGCTCACGCTGTCAAAGCATGCTAATGCATGCACGTTGCCCTCTAAATCAAAGTCATGCTCATGGCGCAACGCAAACAGCGAGCCCATCACCTGCGCGCCCCGGCGGTGCCTGGCATTACTGTTTAGACGTTTGATGGAGGCCTACGCGAACGCCGAGCATGTATTCACCTGGTTCAACACCAACGATCATACTCAAACCGCCTTGCTCATGTATATCGTCCATCACAACGACAATCTATAAAACAGCCTAAGCTAGAGAGGGTACTATGGTAGTATGGTACGGAGTATGTACTATCGTGAGAGACCGATCTTAGTGCCACTGCACACCGAAACCCCTTCCGTCGCTAGCGCGCGCTTCCCGCCTGAAACGGTCACCGTCTCTCCAGAATGTCAATGCCGCATTCACCGGACTTAACTGCAGGTGCAATTGGTGTGTCACTGACATGCGGGCCAGATGCCCGTTGGGCCCACATGTCAGTAACCCAAACGCATCTGCGGTTAAGTCACTGAAGCAGCGTCCGCATTCACGCCCGACGAACCTACTCCGGTGCCAGTTGTCCATCCGTCTGCCGCGGCTCATTGCCATTCGCCCGCTATATTAACTTGAGCCCCAGCTCCCAGCCATAGCCAAAGACCCACACTTATTATCCTCTGGTCCCTTCCTTCTGTCGGCACCACTTCAACCATGGCCTCCTGGCCCTCCGAAGCTCTCTTGGACGTACTGTCGCAGGAGCAGACGAGGGACATCGGCGGCTCCGCTCCGGGCGCGCTCCAAAGCTCTCTTCTACGTACTGTCGCAGGAGCAAACGAAGGAGATCGCCGGCACCCCCCGGCCGCCCTCCGCCGCCACGACCACGAAGCCGGCGCCCGTGCGCGGGCGCAGCCGGCAGCGAGGAAGAGTAGTACACGGTAGGTCTCCGCCGCTCTGGTCCTGGGAAGGCCACCGCTACTCCACCCAGTCGACGCCAAGCTTGGTGGGGTAAACATCGGCGGCCGATTAGCCGCTTGACGGCGACGTGGAGGCAGAAATCTTCAGAACCTTGTGCTCCGAAGGAGGAGGTTATCGAGGCGGATGAGGAGGAGGCAAAGGCAAAGGCCGGCTTTCTCGGGTTCATGGCCGGACATGGTGGTCGGGCGCCGGCGATCGTTTAGATTAGGTTTACAGTAGGTTTTAGTATGATTTGTGTGAAATATGTAATGAATTTTGTCCAGTTTATAGGAAAAGTTTTTGAAATGTAATGAATTTCATCCGGTTAATTTGAAATTTGCTTTGTTTGCATGAATTTCGTCCGGTTAGTTCATATAGTTGTCAAAAGGTTTGGGGGCAGCATCGGATGGCATCCATCAATGTCCTCGGACAGATGCCGGTGTAAATTTGTGGGCCAGCGCTGGAGATGCCCTAACTATCATGCTATAATCGCTAACAATCCTCCATTATTTGGCAGGGAACAGTTATCCCTCGATCAAAATCAGATCCGCGGTGTTTCGCACTCCTCCCGCGTAAGAGTGTAAACTCTTGCTTACATAAAAATGGAGCAAGTGGACGGCACTGTAGCACGCCATATCACTCGAACTAGCCCGCCTAACGAGCCGGAAAGCACCGCCCTCGTCATTTTGTTCTGGATTTCTATCGATTGATCGCGCGAAAATGTTACGCTTCGCAAGTTCTAAAGGAAAAGGCGGCACACTTACGACTCATACGCGTCGCAACCCCGACAGTCTGGCTCGCACGCCGCTCACCAGAGGGGACACGCGTTGTCTTGCAATTTCACTGACATGTGGGACCGTAATTGAATAAACCGTCGATAGCCGAAATCTAATCGCTCGGCGGGCGTCGGTTGAGAAGAGAGAAACGGGGGAGCGAGAAGAGATCGCCCGCCCGCCGTGCGCGGACTCCAAGAAATATATGGTGATAATGTGAGGTGGGCCATGCTGGAGTCCGGACCGCTTCCGGAGCCCGCTCTCACCGCCCTGGCCCCTCAAGATGCCAGCTGCCCGCCGCATGCATGCATAGCAAGTAGTACTCCTTATGTGGAGGAGAGAGAGGCATTGACAAAGTCAAGGAGTGAGCTCTGCAAGAGCCCGTCTCTACACGTGCTCCTAGGTATAAAAAAATAATTCTAAAAAAAGTCATAAAAAACAATTGTGTCTTAAAAAAGAAAGGTAAAAAACATTTGAGAGGAAATAGATAGAGAGAAAGTGAGAAAAAGCTGTAACCTGGGCATTACATGAGGAAGGAGGGAGTGGTGCACATGCCAAGTTCACTGGGCTGCCGTGTTTCACACTCCTCCGTCGTAACAGTGGAGACAATAGCTTTCATAAAAAATAAACAATGAATACTCGTTGCTCGTCCTCTATATCGGAAATAATACTTTCATTCGCCGACATGTGGGACGTCGACCATCTTGGTCCACCTGCCATGCACAAAATTATCCTGGTCTACCCCGGTCGTATCGCAGGCCCAACCTTTCCCACTGTAAGTTGTTCGGACGAAGGAACAATCATGACTTCGTTGAATTCCGCTTCTTCAAGAAAACTTACTGTACCCGCAATACTGCTACCACACGCGAAGACTAGACGGCACTGTACCACGTCATATCACTGAAACCCACTAGGCCAAACTAGCCCGCCTAGGTCATCTATTTTGGAACGGAGAGAGTACGTCTCTGCACTGCTATGATTTTGTGTTGCACGTTCTCTGTACTTTTGCTACGATTTTCCTACCCTATGAACCAAATGAGGCCTGAATGTATGTCGACTATTGTCTCATCGATCGCTAAGCCTACAATTTTAGGAGCTAGGGCTATTGGTCGATCGACGAGGGATAAGTTTAAGCGTACCACGAGCTCATCAGCCCCAACGTTTCTCTTCGGTGAGTGTTTTGCAAGTACTATAGCTCGCATAGTAGCTAGCCTACTAACACCAAGAATCATCAAACAAGCCCTGCTGATATGATAAACAGTTCAAACTTACATCTAAGCATGCCATATATTACATCAAAAGCTGGTGAGGATACATCTGTTTCCATAGCTCAAAGGGGGTTCGCATGATTCATCGCATGATTCACTATCAAACAAAAGTAGCAAGATCCGCCCACACAAGACAATGCACTAGCCCTAAGATGGTTTGATAACACGCATCGTTCTGGTAATTAAACACAGGGCAATGCAAACTACCCTAAAGGATTAGCGGGACCAACTATTTCATGTCATCGATCTCTCGGGCAATGACCACAGCACGGATAGCGGCATGGGAATCGATTTCTGGGGCGATGTCCACAGGACTGACCGCGACATCGGAATCGATCTCTGGGGCGATGTCCACAGGATGGACAGCGGCATCGGAATCGATCTCCGGGGCGATGCCAATAGGACGGGCCACGACATCGGAATCATCAAGGACGTCCACCGGCACCTGCACAACCCTAACATATTAGCAAGCACATTGCAAATAATCAAAAACCACAACTATGGTAATAAGCCATTATTTTTTACCTCGTGCAGCTCACCGGGGGATCTCATCCCTCCGGGGGCCATCTCCTCGTCCTCGATGGGGGCCATCACCTTGCCAGGGGAATACTGCTTCTCAACAGCGACTATCTCCTCAAACTCGGTCTTGAGCCTCACATAGGTGGCAATCAGAGTTCCTGGGGTAGGCACGATGGGGCCCTTGCTGTTCTTCCAACTTTCTTTGATGAGTTCGTCCGCCAACGTCCTCAACTCTTTGGCCAGTGCTTGTTTCTTGGAGTTCTTCATCTCCATGGGTTGGCCCGCCAACATGGTCAACTCGTTGGTCGGTGCTCGCTTCCTGGAGATCGCTGTCTCCAGTGGGTTGTCCGCCGACAACTCTTTGCCTAGTGCTCCAGGATCCATCAATGAACTGACAAACAAAAAGCAATCGAAAGGAAACCACAATCGCAATGAAAACGGGAAAAGAATAGGATGTGAGAATCGGTTGGTGCTTCGCAAAAAGAAGATTCTTGGAATGAAAATATAGCAGCATAACTGATTCGCCCACCTTTCCTTCGTCGGTACAGAAGAAAAATGGCAGAAGTGAGTAGCCTGGAGTGAGGTTTTCTTCAAGAAAGGGCTTGAACGAGCATTACAGTGAAATGATGGTTGCTTCGTCCAGTCCAACTTGGAGGCCACCTTACCACTGCTGGTAAAGGTGTGGGTTTTGTGATATGACGGGTCATGACGGCCACACCGGGGTGACAGGTGAGTCTCGACTGTAGCACCTCGCTGTGATTTGGTGGATGGCACGCGGGCCCGGATGCTTTGAAATGTCCCGCATGTAGATAGAGCGGCTAGTCATATAGGAGTGCTCAATATTGTGCACCGCGACCAAGGCGGAGAGGAAAACGAGAGAAGTACATAATTAATGCATGAGTTTAATTAGGGTAGTTTTGTAAAGTACGAGATACATTCCTCCAATCGCAAAATGCCTTGGTTCATGAGATTTGAGATTTGAGCCCTATAAACCGGAAGGGAGGGAGTACTGCACACGGTGTAGTCTAGTCACTTGTTGAAATCTCTAGAAAGGCAAGTACTCCTTTCCGATTTACAGGGCTATACTACTCCCTCCGTCTAGGTGTGTAAGTCATCTTACGAAAACCAAATAGTCCCAAAACACTTAGGCGCGGTGCATTAACTTCTACCTTGTTTCTTGTTTCTTGACATATCAACCAATAAGAGATGAGAGGTGTGCATGCTTTTAATGACTCGCAATGGCTAGTTCATTGCATGCAATGCTATTAATTATCAAATAAACATTAGTGACCCCAGGAGGAAACGGTGCTAAGCGCGTGGACCTATGCAGAATGAGTATCAACCAATGGATAATGGAGTTTAATTGTTAAACAATAGCAATTTTGTCTCATGGAAGAGCCTGGCTAGTACTCCAAGGAACCGCACCACGCGAGCATTCGCAACTGCCACGTTCGGGTTGCGCTTGGCTCTTCGCCTCTTCGAGAAGACAAACAATGATGTTACTCCTACTTCTACAGTATCGAATCCACTGCTGCATGCCCGTCCACCTCGTGCGGGAGGGATAGCGTGTAGCGAAAGCTTCTACTTACTGCTCCTGCCTTTGCGTCTATGACAGGTGGGCCCAACAGGTGGTTGGCCCTCCTGTCATGGAGCCAAAGGCAGGTGCAGTTAAGGCACCAGAGCTCAGTCCGCGAGGGAGAGGGCGTTGTAGTAATCAAATTTCTCGGTCTTGTACGAGTTGACGCGACACATCAAAGCACTGCACTCGATATAAGTCTTTTTACATATTTCAAATGGGCTACTTCGTATGTAGGAGTAGACATATTCTGCTTCATATGTAGTCACTTGTTGCAATCTCTAAAAAGACTTATATTTGGAAACGGAGGGAGTACAACGCATGCATGCAGGCCGTGACTTTCCTTTTGATACTTGCATGTGTTGATTTGATGCACCTTGCCAAATTTTGACTATAAATTTAACAAACCAAATTTTCATGCATGTCACAAAAAATTACGGGGCTGTTTGGATTGTGACTATGTTTGTCTTATGTTGCCACATTATTTTTCCCACACTTGCATAACCTGAGTTGCTCAAATTGTTAGACACACTTTGGCTTGCCTAAGGGAATCTTGCCACAATTTTTGTGTCTATGACATGTGGGGTTCACTGCTAATAAAAAAATTCTTGTCTTAGGTGTGGCTTATAAAAAAGACTTATATTTAGGAACGGAGGGAGTAGAAAATATAAATAATAGTGCATGTTGGGGCAACCCACGTTTCCGGTAATTTTAGCCGTGGGCTTGTTCACAATTTTTACGAGGGGGTGGTTGTTCATTTAATGGAGGGACTTGTAGTACCAGACTTGAATGATACAAAGTGCGACCTAGCACACTGTAACACTACTTGGAACAAGCGGGTAGCTATCTCAAAAAACAATCAACAACTAAAAAAACCGCGACCTGGCATGTAGTAGTACACAATTTTAAACGATTGTTTTGATGGAGTGAAAAAGGAAAACTACCCCACTACGTATATATAGGCCGGAGCCTCCGCGCATGCTTGCTAGGGTTGCTCTATTCACACACTCTCATCCTCTCCAGATCTAAACAAGATAGGGGTAGTAACACTGTCTTTCTCCCTTCAAAAAACACTGGCTTTCTATCCTCACCGCTGGTTACAGATCCGGACGTATCCCCCTCCACCGGTGAAGGGGAGGAGGGGCAACATTTAGGCCGTCGTCGACAGCGAGGGAGGAGACCCACTGCCGGCCGCACCATTATCTCTGGCCGAGCGCCGGTGCGGGAGGTCCTCCGATCCCTTCGTCGTTGCCTGTGGGCGGATCCGGCCTCCCGCCGCCCACCTATCCACATCCCGACGACCTTCAGGTATATCTTCGTTCGAAACCGCCTTAGCTCTACTTCCCCAACTCGCTACGTCGCTGCATGTGCATCATTTTCTACCTCTCAGCCCCTCTCGATCGGATGGTCCAACGTCACATATTTTTTTCCTTCTATTGTTAGAGGTAAAGCTACTTCATGGAGTCGAATCTTGTACTCCCTCCGTCCGAAAATACTTGTCATTGAAATGGATGTATCTAGATGTATTTTAGTTCTAGACACATCCATTTTGATGACAAGTAATTCCGGACGGAGGGAGTACTTGGTTCAAACAAGAAATAAAGTGGGGGTGGGGGAATTTAGTATGTACATCGGACTTGGTACAAACAGGAAGGAAAGGGGGTGAAAGTAGTACAGACTGGTCATCCTACCGGTCTCTTGGTCGAAAAGGGAAATATAGGGGTAACGCTGTACACAGTGGTATGACCAGGACTAGATTTGCTATCCACACATAGGAGTAGGTGGCTAGAGTGAACAAAAATGGGACCAACCCAGATATGTTTCTTGGATGTTTGTTTCTCGGGGCAACAAACTATGAATCACCACTTTATGACCCTGTTTACGTACATGGTGCTGGATTGCTGGTGCACCCACTATCCCATGCCCTTATACCAAATATTTAGGCTCCGTTCGGAATAAAGGGGCAGAAAACATAGGTCTTGATGAAAATAGAGAAATAGGAAGGAATGTAGGTATAAAACTATGGAACAGCGAACCGGAGGAAACTCTCAAGAGAATGTGTTCGGATGGACTACGAAATGTACAGATTTGTTTTTTTAGAGTAGCATGCTTGGAAGTATGAGATGCTATTTGTTTATTCAGCTGCACAGTGACTACTCTTGTCCTCACCTCACGTACCACACATAGGTTGATTTTTTTATTCCAGCAACACAGCACAGCAACCTGTCTAACGCATGGCAGCGAGCGCCTACCTCGGGCTTCCGCCCAAAAAATGAGCAGCGCGTGGATGTTTCTAATCCTATGGAATCAGTACTACCAGACCAGCTTTCCTATGAAACACTATTGAACTTTCCCGTGTTCCGAACGGTTGGAAGGGAAAGAATACCGTAGGAATTGTGTTCCTATGAAAATCCTGCACCAAACCTGTGAACCGAACGCAGCCTTAGCTGTTCTTAATCTAATGTCCCTGGTAAAAATGAAGCCATGGCACTGTTATAAGCCATGACAAGTTTAGCCAAATGTTTTTGCCTGTAATTGTTTGAGACTCTGACTGTTTCCTCTGTGCCTTTTTGTGCAAACAGGGATATCCAATTCACCTGGTTGCTGTTGTGACCTTTTGGTGCACTGCACAAAACTCTTCTTAAAGGAAGTGACTTTTGTGCTGTTTAACTAGAATGTCAGAATGGAACAGTTGGTTCATTTTGGTGGAACTGCACAAAGGGAGATCTGTGTTCCAATCCTCATCATCCATATTGGCGCCATAACCTTCCTTTAGGTAAGAATGATATTTAATGCATGTGTTCATCTCTATTTTCCGACTGCCATGAGAAAATAATGCTGTTTTTTACTAGTACACTTGTACTCCCTCACTGACAAAACCAATTCTGAATTAGAAGGCCAATCATGTACTTGGTTTCACCAACTGGTGAGGAGAAAGAGAAACAGAGCATGAAGAGAAAGAAGAAGAAGAATAAACAGTGCCAAGGCGATCTTGCTGAAGCCAGAGGCCACAGTCGAGGCCATTCAAGGGCTCCGGCAACGAGTACCTTACATGTGAGACGATCCTCCAGGGAGCCCTTCCACTTCTGCTGTCTCACTTAATTAATTAGGAGTACTTAAGTACCACTAATTTATTACTGCCTAATTTTCCTGTTGGAGTTAAACAAATCTTTAGTAGGACCCTATGCTGAATCATGTACGTGTGTATGTTTGTCTATGGAGGTGAATCATGTGGTGGAGTAGGGAGGGAATATTATTAGTGTCATGACATAATAGTGCTATTGTTTTGCATGTCAATTTATTGCCATTGGTTCAATGAGGCAATGTTTTGCGTATTGTCCATCATGAATTTGATGCTACTGTTTGAGTAATATGCGAATGTCTTCCTATCCTTTCTCACTAAGCTAATGAAGGTTTCACCTTGTTCCTACTTGTGCAAACAGGGATCATGTTGTGCCAATCATACATTTTAGTGGAACTACACAAGACAATACAATGAACTGTATCCCAACCATTGCTTTAACTCTGCTGGAAGTTCTTGATAATCTTTCGATATAATCTCAGCACTGGTAAACAAGAGTGATTTCGACCATACATTTGAAGTGCACAAAAATATATACTATTGTGTGATTCCAGTGAGTGCTTTATCATCTCTTATGGGACTACATGAATAAGCTTTTTTTCTCAGGTTGGTACAGGCCTAAGGCCTTCATCCATATTAGTTTGCTGTCATCTCTATTTGTATCGTGCTACTATCATGAGAAACTGCTTTATCTTTGCACGTTAAAGTTTTGCAACCTATGATAAATGGCAATGCTTTGAGTGTTGAGTTGAGCTAATTGGCACTGATTAAATAAACTAATACCTCTCTTTAAGCAAGAGTATTATGTTGCTAACTTTACCCATTAAGATATTGAGGGTGCTTCTATTTGTTAGTGTATGTTTCATCAACTAGTCCCACTATTACAATAATCTCACTCTCTCAATATATGTGCCAACACGGATGCTCGATTTTGGTGGAACTGCACAAAAACTTTGGGTGCTTCATTGCCTCGACAGCTTCCGTCCTTTCCTATCAGTCGCTAATCTCCACTTGCTTTCTTCCTTTGCTGTCAGTCGCTTGGCTTATCTCGGCTTCCAGTCAAAGGAAATAGTAATTGATATGCTACCTCACACAGGTTGGTACTGGTCTTTATCCTGATTATTGTGCCTGTCATATGTATTGGTAATTTGGTATTGTGCTACTGTTTGCCGATTTCATAAAGGAGTAATTTGGAGCCTGAACTCGCAGGCAAATCATTACATCGGGTGATTTCAGTAGAACTGCACAAAATGATCAGATGGACAGGTACTTATGCTGCTGCCATGTACTCCAAAGTTCACTCAGACAAGCATCGATGTTGACAAGAAGTGCCTATATTCATTCGGGTATCAACCGGCGTCAACCAATTGTCAAACTCCAAGTATTAGGAGAGTGAAAGCCAAAAATATTGCTTGGTGCATAGCCCATAAAAACGCAGTCCAGTCTTTGGTCCCAACTTGTGCCTTTTGGTTATCGGCACATATGGTAGCGAACTATATGGCATGGAGTCTAAAGATTCCAGACAAGTTGGTTGACGCGTATATTCATCTGGCACTTAATCAGTCTGCACGCCAAGGATGCTCCATTTCAGTTGAACTGCACAAAAAATTTGGGTGGTTCATTTTCTCAACCGCCTCCTTTCTCGTCTGCAATGTAGAATTTTGGCGAGATAGAGGACCAAGATGAGCCGGTAAAGTAGTTGGATGAAAGTAGTGGCCAAGTTGCTCAAACCTCCCTCGGCATGAGGCCACTATTTGACGATAAACCTACAAGCAAAGTTCAGATTGTTTGTGCTGCCTCTTCTGTACTCGAAAGTTTACTCATACAAGAACTAATTTTAGCAAGAAGTACCTCCGATTGAACACCATTTACCAGTCTGTACCCTAGGTAATTAAAGTTCGTCCATGGATCATATTGGCTATGATCTCTATCATTTGGATGCATAAACATATTGAACATGTGTATATCTGAATCTGTTTGTGAATTATGTATGAATATTGTTGTGTGATCTATCAATCATTTGGATGCATAGATATGCTGAGCTTGTGTATATATGAATCTTTTGAGTTGTTGATAGTGAATGTTGGCTATGAATATGAACGTGTCCTGTGAACCTGAGTTTGATATGAATGTTTACCTTTTCTGTTGTATTTGTGTGTGAACTTGCTAGTATGCCTACTGTGGGGTATAAAACGCAGGTCTCTTATAAAAGTAATGCTGTGTCCAATTTATGTTTTCCCTTCTAACCACATTATATATATTTATATTATTACTATTATCGTATATTTTATAGAGACTTATAAATACATTATAAAAACATCCCACGTGTTATTAACTTATAAAAGTAAATGTTTAACGGAAGTTGGCAAGGAAAATCCTGGTTGTTTTTGACTCACAGGCAAGGAAAATCCTGGTGATTGCGTACAAAAGCTTGCGAAGATTTTAAGGACCTATTTAATAATAACGCTCATTTTTATTTTGAGCAATAACTCGCTAATTTCTTAATTATATATTAAAAAATGTGCCTCTCCGGTTTATTCTTTGATATTAATTGCTCCTTCTAACATAACATTATATATATAACGAGCCCACCTAATACGTGTATTTCAAGGAAGTGCAAATGGGCTGGGATTTCTTAGAAAATATAAATGGGCCTGATTGACGTGAAATTATTTGTTCACCCAGCCCAGCACATGGACTGTACATTCTAGAAAACATGAGTTAAATATATGCCACATTTTTGCAGGCTGACATGTGGGCCAATAGGTCGAAGCCTACGTAGGGCGTTGCCAACTTGGTCAACAAATGATTGTGCCATCTACAGGCATTGGATTTGTATCCAATGGCCGGCATGCACCTTCAATCTCTCATCTTCTTCCTCTAGCGTCGCTGGGACCGCCTGGTCCGGCCTCCGGTGGCTAGCGGCTTTGCTTAGCACGCATCGCTGCGAAGCGCTACCCCACAGCCGGCCAGGCTATCCCTCCACCCCTCGACACCTCCTGTTATTCTCCATAGACTACAGCCCCACGCCGCAACAGAACCAGTTATAACCCTTCTCCTCCTCTCAATCTGCGACTCCACTGATGCGTTTTCCCATCTCCGAGTCGTTCCCGTCCGGGGCCTCGCCGTCGTCCACCGCCTCGCTGCGTTCGGTGCGGCGTGGTCAACAAACGAGAGTCATCGGAAGAGGATTGTACGTGGAGAGCCTGACGGCTGGGACCCACGAGGTCCATGGTCGCACGCAAGGAAAGTTCCTCCTTATTAAGCTAAAAAAAATGTTTCCTCCACCTGACAGCTGGGACCCACCGGCTGTATCTTCGCACGGAAGGAAGTGCCTCCTTGTTTTGTGAAAAAAATTATTCATCCCGTTGACAGCTGGGACCCGTCAGATTTGGTGACTGACTTGTGGGCCTACTAAGCGGACGTGTACGCACGGCTTTGTCAACTTAATCAACAAATGATTCTAGCAGCTGGACCGTTGGATGTTAATTCAACAGCCGTGCTCCTTCTTTAACCTCTGTTCTTGCTCCTGTCTCCCATGGGCAGCACCGCGGCTGTGCTGCCGCGCACCCGAACCAGTGAAGTTTCCCACTCCTCTCCATCTGCGACTCCACTGCCACGTCTTCCCCATCTCCGGGTCATTCCAGTCTGGGTGTGCTCGGCACGGTGTGGTCAACGTGGTCAACAACCGAGAGTCATCGGAAGATGACTGTACGTGAGAGGCTGACAGTGGGGACGCACCATGCCCATGGACGCATGCATGCAACGGAACGCGGCAAGGTCAACGTGGTCAAGGAACGACTTCCATCGGAAGTATACTGTACGTGGAGAGTCTCAGCTGGGTCCACGGCGGCAGCAAGTAAGTGCCTCCTTATTACGCGGAAAATAATGATTCCTCCAACTGACAGCAGGGACCCACTGGACGGGCCACCGTATTTTGCGCAAAAAACGTTTGCCCCCTGACTGCTGGGACCCACCTGACGGGCCACCGTATTTCACGAAAAAAACGTTCCCCCCGCTGTCAGCTCGGACCCACCGGAAGTGCCTCCTTATTACGCACAAAAAAATGAATACTCCTCCGGCTAGCTGGGACCCACCTTGGTGGGAGGCTGACTTGTGGGCCTACTAAGTTGACGGGGACGAAGGGCTTTGTCAACTTAGTCAATATGAACGATTTTAGCTCCAGTGACCGTACGATGTCCATCCAACGGCCGTAGTGCTTCTTCAACTGCTGGTCTTCTTGCTCCAGCCGCCCAAAGCAGCGCCGGTCGTGCCGCATGCTCCTGCCTCCCGTGGCCGGCTGTGCTGCCGCGGAGGCCTCACCGCCCCCTACTATTCCCACCGCTGGCCAGGCCCTGCGGCGACGGCAGCCTCACACCGCAGCCGAACCAGTGAACCCTCGTACTCCTCTCCGCGCGGGCTTCCACTGCCGCGTCTTCCCAGGCTCCGCGTCGTCCCCTTCCTAGGCCTCGCCGTCGTCCACCGCCGTGGTGCTCTCCGCGCGGCGTGGTCAACATGGTCAAGGAATGACTTCCATCGGAAGAGTACTGTACGTGGAGAGGCTGACAGCTGGGTCCACGGCCATAGCCCAGTTTTTTGTGATTTGTCAAGTAAGTCGCTTTGTCAGGCCTGTTGGGCTGCAAATCTTTCAAGACAAGGAGAGCTTTCATTCGGCTGGCCGAGAAAATGGCCCATCAGTAATGAGAAATGGGCTGTACATTTTTAAAACACATCAAACCGGCAATTAGTTTCATATTTTTTTTTTCATTTCGAGATTTTAAATTACATTAATTTTTATGCGTGGAGAATTTGTTGGATTTTATATTGATATACATTTATTTTTAAAATCGGTTTGAATGTGAGTCGAAATTTCGGGATTAAAAACAGTTCGGACCGCACCGAAAATATGCAAAATTTCGTATAATTTTTTAACCGTGGCCACAATATGGGCTGTAATGCTAACAAAAAGAATATGGGCTCCAGAAAAACCTTGATAATTAGCAAATGGGCTGTAAATTATTAGAAATAATGGCAGATGGGCTGTATGCTGTTTTCCACAGATTTGAGGCTTTCCTAAAAAAAAAGGTTGATGCACAAGCAATGACTGTTGGATGGCCATCCAACGACCGTCGTGCTTCTTCAATCTCTGCTCTTCCTGCTCCAGCCGCTCAAACAACCGCCGGCGGGACTACCTGCTCCCTCCTCCCCACGGCCGGCTCTGCTGCCGCGCAGGCCTCACCGCCCCACCATACTCCCATCGCTGGCCTAGCCATCCCTCTACTCACCACACCTGCTGTTATTCTCCGGCGACGGCAGACGAACCAGTAAACCCTCGTACAGTCGTACTCCCCTCCGCGTGGGAAACAACTGCCGAGTCTTCCCTGCCTCCGTGTCGTTCCCTTCCTAGGCCTCGCCGTCGTCCACCGCCCTGGTGCTCTCGGCGCGGCCTGGTCAACGTGGTCAACACCCGACATGCATCTGAAGTGGACTGTACGTGGAGAGGCCGACAGCTGTGTCCACGGCCGCACGCAAGGAAATGCCTCCTTATTACGCGCAAAATAATGATTCCTCCACCTGACATCAGGGACCCACCGAAAGGGCCTCTGTATTTCGTGAAAAGAACGTTACCGCCGCTGACAGCTCGGACCCACCAGCTATATCTTCGCGCGCAAGGAAGTGCCTCCTTATTAAGCACAAAAAAACTGAATACTCCCCCTGTTAGCTGGGACCCAGTATAGTGGCAGGCTGACTTGTGAGCCTACTAAGTTGACGGGGACGGAGGGCTTTGTCAACTTAGTCAATATGCACGATTCTAGCTCCAGTGACCGTACGATGTCCATCCAACGGGCGTAGTGCTTCTTCAACCTCTGGTCTTCTTGCTCCAGCCACCCAAACCAGCGCCGGTCGTGCCTCGTGCTCGAACCTCCCGTGGCCGGCTGCGATGCGGCGGAGGCCTCACTAACCCTACTACTCCCACCGCTGGCCAGGCCATCCCATACTGACCCACACCCCCTGTTATTCTGCGGCAACGCCAGCCTCACACCGCAGCGAACCAGTGAATCCTCGTACTCCTCTACGCGTGGGCATCAACTGCCGCGTCTTCCCCGGCTCCGCGTCGTCCCCTTCCTAGGCCTCGCCGTCGTCCACCGTCCTGGTGCTCTCGGCGCGGCGTGGTCAACATGGTCAAGGAACGGCTTCCATCGGACGTGGACTGTACGTGGAGAGGCTGACAGCTGGGTCCACGGCCGCAGCAAGGAAGTGCCTCCTTATTATGTGCAAAATAATTATTCCTCCATCTGACAGCGGGGACCCACCGGACCGGCCACCGTATTTCGCGAAAAAAACGTTTGCCCCTGACTGCTGGGACCCACCAGCTACATCTTCGCACGTAGGGAAGTGCGTCCGAAAAAAAATGATTGGCCCCCCTGACTGCTGGGACCCACCAGCTACATCTTCGCAGGCAAGGAAGTGCCTGACAGTCGGGACCCACCTGGTCGAAGCGTACGTAGTGTTGTCATTCTGGTCGCGAACGTGTACGTACATATATACTGGTGGATGTAGAGGCGCGCACGTGTCGTAGTAGAGGCGCGTACGTGTCATAGTAGAGGCACCCACGTAGCATGTACACGTACGTACAGCGGCCAGGGTGCAAGAAAGAAAATACGGCCACGTATGTGTACATACGGGAGGGGTCTCGAACGCCTACTCGCGCATACGTACGACCAGGGCTCGTGTACATGGCTGGGTCGGAACGGAGAAACAGCGTCGTCGTCGTGTTCATGGGGAGGCAACGGAATGCGTCATGTTCATGGGGAGGCAACGGAATGCGTCGTGTTCATCGGCAGGCAACGGAACGCGTGGGAGCCAACTGGCTGGGTCAGAACGGAATGCGTGGTCGTGTTCATCGGGAGGGCTTGGACGGAACAGGCGATGGAAACGAGGCCTGGTGTACCGCACAACGGAGGAAACGGACCTCCTACGTTCGGAACGGGGTCCTGTTGATCGGGAGGGGTCTGGCGTACCGCAAAACGGAGGAAACGGACCTCCTACGGTTGAAATGGGGGTCCTGTTGATCGGGAGGGGTGTGGCGTACCGCAAAACGGACGAAACGGACCTCCTACGGTCGAAACGGGGGTCCTGTTCATCGGGAGGGGTGTGGCGTACCGCAAAATGGGACTCCACGGGATACTGTTCATCTCCACCGTCGACCTCCTCCAGCCTCCACGGGCTACCGTGGACCTCCTCCAGCCTCCATGGGCTCCTGTTCATCCAACCTCCACCACGCGCTACTCCACCGGCTACTGTTCAACCACCCCTCCACGGGCACCCCTCCACCGTCTACTGTTCCTCCAGCCCTCCACACCACGGGGTCCTATTCAAACACCCCTCCACGGGCACCCCTCCACCGTCTACTATTCATCCAGCCCTCCACCACTCCACGGGGTCCTGTTCATCCAAAGGCAACGCCACCGCTCACTGTTCATCCAAACCCCCCCGCAACGCTCACTGTTCATCCCAGAGGCAGCATCGACCGGCTTCAGTTAGTAGCAGTAGCGAAGGAATCGCTCGATTGGGTTCAGTTAACAGCCATTGATCGATCGCTCGGGTTTAGTAACGCGTAGCCTGTAGTGCAATCGCTCGGGTTCAGTTAGAGCCCAACGCCTCGCTCGGGTTCAGTTAGAGCCAATGCCTCGCACACACGCGCGTACGTGTATGAGAGAAACGCGCATCGCTCGGCCCCAACCTCCCACCGTAACCGGGAACTCCCCGAAATTTTCCTCACCCTCGCTTCTACCACGGTTTTTCCCGTCATGGACGGCCCAAAGAATGTCATGCAGCTGCGTCTCCGGCCCGCCCAGGACTAAAAGCCCATTTTCTGTCATGATTTTTTGTCATAGAAGTAGGAGCCCACCACATCTATGATGATACCGGGTTTTGTCACAATTATCGTCATAGAAGTGTCATATGTATGACAGAAAAAAATTTCGTTCGGCCCAAAATGTCACGGATGTGTCTTTTTTTTGTAGTGTTTGGTCGATGAACTTCCATCAGTACTTTGGGGATTGAGGACAACTCCTAATTGGTCGACTGATCGAACTCCATTCTTCTTGGTCTATGGAGCTGAAGCTGTGCTTCCGAGTGACTTGCTTCACAATGCACCCCGAGTCAAACTTTTCTCGGAAGATGAAGCAGAACAGGCTCGGCAAGATGCAGTCAATCTCCTGGAAGAGGAAAGAGAGATGGCTTTGATCCGGTCGACCATTTATCAGCAAGACTTGCGTCGATTCCACGCCAGGAACGTAAGAGGTCGAGCATTTCAAGAGGGGGACTTGGTTCTTCGAGTGGATCAACAGCGACGGCACAAGCTTGCTCCTGCTTGGGAGGGTCCCTTCATCATCACCAAAGTGCTCCACAACGGAGCGTATCGCCTCTACAATGTCGAGCACAATAAAGACGAGCCATGCGCTTGGAATGCGGAGCTGCTCCGCCCCTTTTATACTTAAGCATTCAGACTGTTGAGATGTAATAAGAAATACCTCCTAGTTTGATTATCAAAAGACATAGTTTTTCAGTCTCCTAAATGATTGTTGTTTCTTTTTCATGTGTTCTAAATCCCCCAGTGGGTGCCTTAGCTGCGAATCTGCTTCAGCTAAGTTCCAAAAAAGAAAATCCTGCCGAGTGGAGAGCAAACCTCTCACTCGGGGGCTTAACTGCGAATCCGTTTCGCCTAAGTTTAAAAAATCCTGCTGAGTGGAGAGCAAGCCTCTCACTCGGGGGCTTAGCTGCAGTCTACTACTCGCCTAAGTTTAAAAAATCCTACCGAGTGGTGAGCAAGCCTCTCACTCGAGGGCTTAGCTGCAGTCCAGTACTCGCCTAAGTTTAAAAAATCCTACCGAGTGGTGAGCAAGCCTCTCACTCGGGGGCTTAGCTGCAGTCTAGTACTCGCCTAAGTTTAAAAAATCCTACCGAGTG